>NW_019720605.1:155994-183162 GCF_002891405.2 Cryptotermes secundus
ATTAATCAGCGATCAGTCTCACTAAATGGAGTAAGAATACCGCCTGCCAACACAGCAAAGTACCTCGGAATGGCACTTGACGCCAAACTCCGATGGAAGGGGCATTTTAAGAAGAGGAGGAACTGCAAATCAAATTTTGAAAAATGTCCTGGCTGATCGGACGTCATGTACAACAAGCTGCTCCTGTATAAACAAATGCTGCGACCAGTCTGCACATATGGCGCCCAACTATGGGGATGTGCGAAACAATGCAACATCGAAGTAATCCAGCGATACCAGAACAAAGTACTAAGATTCATAGCAGATGCGCCCCGGTATGTACGCAACAGGGACCTCCATCGAGACCTCGGTGTCGAAACAGTCGCATCCATTGCAAGATACGCCACCTCACACGTCAATGAAGAAGCGTCCAGGCTCCTAAATGTGGGAAACCTAACCAGGCGACTCAAACGGACCAAACCTTACGAACTGGCCAAGCAGCCCGAGAGCTAAGTGATCCGATGGGCGAACTTAACTTCATATAATCTTAGTAACTTAGTGTCAAATTAAAACAGATTGTTAGTTCAAGTGAACTAGTCTTTGTAACATTTTGCTTACATCTTGTAGCAGCCAATAGATAAATAATAAAAAAAAGAACAAAATATTTCACATGAGCATGGAAGCCCGGGGGGGGGGCATGCAAGTTATCCTCCTATTCTCACGTATTTTTGGAAGACAGTCAGAATTTAAGAAAAGAAAGAACTGTGCCCAGTTCTAATATAAAAAATTAAAAGTACTTTTAGACAGAAGAAGAAATTTAAAAAGTCTTAAATGTAATTATGTAAGCACAATTTCTGTCTGCCCTTCTTCAAAAATATCTACTCGTGCCCCACCCCACCGTAAGACTGACTGTCCCCCAAGAGGAAGTCTGGTAGCCCCTCTGAATATGAAATAAGAGTTAGCAAGAGTGTTAACTCGCATTAAGAGTTATAGTAACGATGTAGGGAAGGGATGTATTAGGAAACTGCTTAGCAGTTCTGGTGGTTTTCTTTGCCTCTAGGTTCTCAATTCGTGAAAGCTAACTCCGTAAAGCAGGCGGAATTGACGGGTAAGTCAGTCTATTTCCAATACAGACTCGGTCCAGCTGTTCTCGACTTATAATATGCAAATTAATTGTGCTTATTTATCCGGAAACAAGTGTGGACATACGGCGTGTGCTTAATTTCTCTTTACAATATTTCCTCGCAATTCGTACGTTAGATTTAGAATGCAGTGCGTTACACTGAGAATGCGCGCAAAAACTGATGTCTTCATGTAAAGCGCCCATTTCTGTTATCCCATTTTAACCAACAAATTGGAACAAGCAAAAGGTGTTAGGAGAAGTGTCCAGTACGAAATTACATGAGAATCCCTTCTCTGATTCCAGAGCTGCTACGTGCGGACAGACACGTGTACACGGCGCAGATAACGACGCATGTTTACAAATTCATATTTTTCCTCAGGAGATCACGCGCCCTTCTCCAGCTCTTTCTGGCCTGGCATTCTTGTTCTAATTTACTTTCAGCTAAATCTGGGTAAATCTGAGACTTGAAACAAAATACCGTTTCCAAAAGCTAGCTGCTAACTTTTGGTATTTCCCTACGCGAAGTAATCCGCGTGGTCAGAATATCATGACATTTAATTAGAAGAAGTTTGAATTTATGTTTTCACTCGAAAGCAGTGCGTAAGCTAATCTCATCCATTGATCCTCTGCACAGTGTCTTCCGTTCTCCTTGCAAGCACTTACACTTTCCTCGTTGGTTCATAACGTCTTCCAATAACCCCGTTATAGCAGCTGAATTATTGTAATAATGTTGTAATTATTAGCAAGGGATTCGCAGAGACGCGTACATGACAGGGACAGTCCAGTGCGTGTACTTCAACATGACTATCCAGTCAAGCTGTCTGTCCGCTCACGAGCGGTACCTACCGCATGAGCAGACATGTATCTGCGCAAAGTCTGTCATCATCATTACTTAGAGCAGTTCAGATCTGCCCGTCTGTTCTTCGTCATGCCTTTCTAAGGTATTTGTAGTATCTGTTTAGTTCTTGATCTACGTAGTAGATACGGTACAAAATTTAAAGTCGTTACTTTGTATGTCAAAGAAAGGTAAAGTTATTCCTCGGGTAGACTAAAGAAACTGAAATGAAAAATGTCCGAGCCAGTCACGGTAGCCGAGCTGTTTAAGGCATGAACTGTCTTCGCTGACTCGGAAGCCGGGATCGTGGGTTCGACTCCCACAGAAGGCATGGATGATTTGTGTGTGTATGCGTTTATTCTGTTTGTGATGTCCTGTGTTTAGGTAGAGGCCTTGCGACGAGCTGATCACCCGTCCAAGGAGTCCTACCGGCTGCAACAGTGAACAGTGAAGCTGAGAAATCAGCCCCATGCTCCAAAGCGGGCGCGAGAGGGGGGACATACGAGTATACTGTGTAATCTGTTGTGCTCTAAGGGGTTAAATTGCAAGGCGGCGGTCTTCTGAAATCTAACGTGTATTTTATTACACATATGCCATATGACACGGCTTCATGCCGCCTAGGACAGTAACCGTGATATCCACACCTTGAAAACAGGTCTCTCTTAGGACACCCTACGTCACATTATATCCGAGGCAGCCTGTCTGTATACACACTATATACCGTCTTCAGAGATGCTTTTTCGTGCTCTTCAAATGAACGGCTATTGCAGGCCTCTGTTTACGTTAGCTTCGTCCTCTGTTTTACAGATCCACACAGCTCATCCCGTAATTACAGATTTTCAGTATTCTGAAATATTCCAAAATACGGTCTGAAACGTCAAAGGCAACTATGTCCAGAAGTGGAATTTGTATGAAAATAATAATGGCTCCGTTTCACTCCGGTTTTAAAGGCTTGTTTCAGGTATGTGAAACAGTTTGTTTGTTTGTTTGTTTGTTTGAGCATTTGCATGCATGATTCTAGAAGACTGTAACTTTGTTAACCTATGTAGCATAGAGAAACAACACAGTTTATGAAAACAAGTCTCTTTGATTTTTCTGAGAGTTGTATAGCTGATACCCTCCACTAAAACTAAACTAAACTAAACTAAACACCGTGGCCTGTAGTCTGCAAGCGATCTATACCGACTGAGCGGCCGCCGCTTGTCGGCGAAGTTAGTGAAAAGTTTTGCGGATAGAGGGCGTCACGTAGTTAGCGCAACGAATCCCCACGGCCGTTAGTTTCGGTTTGCTTCACTGCGCATTTTTATTCTTGTTGGTGTTCGTTGTCTCAGTGACAGGGCCCATCTGTTATTTCTATCAGCTGGAAATAATTAAAAAATGAACGGGGATGCACCGCTAGGCTATTCGGGACGAACAGCCTTAAGGAGGGAGCAGTGTGACATGTTGAGCAAAGGAGAACCCCCCACCAGCAGTGACGCGGCGGGTGAGTCAGCGCTCCCCTCCCCCTCCTCCGCAAGGTAACGTAGCGGTGACGTCACCGAGGGATAGCGCGGTTGCTAGGTAGCAGTCAACAACTCCGGACAGCGTGGCTAGCAACACGGACCAGACGACAATTGTCCGATCGAGGCTACATGAGGAGCAGCGAAGGCTATTCACAGTTAGTCCAGGAGCTACCTACGAGTCAGTCCTCGAGCTACGTTAGTTCCGAGTTAGTCAGCAACTAGTCAGTGGTATTCTGGCATTTGGGGTGTACTAATTGTGATACTGCAGATAGCAGTAATCGTAAATCTGTAATTTGGGTGATTGTAAGAGCGGATGTGAAATAAAATTCGCTACATCAAATACATCGAGAAGTTATTTGTCGCGATATACGCCCGATACACGACAATATATTAGCGTGAATTTTACTAGACAGTTAACAGAATTTTTGGCCATTCTGACTTTGAAAAGTGGCAGTACAAATTAGTAAGACTGGTAATAGCAGATGCTGCCGTTGCTGCTGGTGTTCCAATACACGTAGTTGCTGTGAAGGTATCCTCATATCTCATATTTTCAGGTGTTGTTATTCCGCGCGACTTCTTCGCCAAATTTCTGTAATGAGTATTTATGACTACATGAACACGAGTTGAGGGCATATTGTGTACTTAGTTGGGCGAATGACGAACTAGGAAGGATATGGAGGAAGCGGTTGGCTTACTTTAAGATACATTTCGACTGGCTACGGGCTGGCTAACTCGGAACTAACTCGGAGGTAGCTCGAGGACTGACTCGGAGGTAGCTCCAGGACTCACTGACTGACTGTGAATAGCCTTCACTGCTCCTTATGTAGCCTTGATCGGACAATTGTCGTCTGGTGCCGTGTTGCTAGCCACGCTGTCCGGAGTTGTTGACCGCTGCCTAGCAACCGCGATATCCCTCGGTGACGTCACCGCTATTGATTCGCTTTGCATAGCTTCGTGGTCGCGGGGACTCGGCTAACGTCGGCTCCGCTCGGCTCACTTCGGCTCCGTTCGTGACGTCACCGCACGTTGCGCGTTGCATAGCTACCAGGATGCGGGGTGATTACTCGCCTATTACGCGAGCGCTACGTTACAGCTACGTGCAGCTGGGGAGGTAGGGGTCAACATGTCACACTATGAATAGCCGCCTCGCGAATATCTACCAATTTCGGTCTTCAGTCAGTCATCGGGTGGGCCAGATGGTACTAGGTACACGTAATATTTGCGATTCCCACAAATTACGCACAGCACCAAAAGAAAACAATCAGTTTCCTGTAACATAAATGTTATTCAAAGTCGATCCGCCTTGTGAGCTCTACAGCACAGATTGATGTTATCATATATACCGGCGAAATGAAATACAACAAGATTAAAATAAAATTAATGTTAATCGCAAACTATGAATAGTACTGAAACCTCAAAACTTACATATGAATAGTACTGTTCTCTTGAATGTAACGCTATGTAGTCCAGTAGAAGTTCACCGACGTTTCGGGGGAAAACACTGCCATTATCTTCAAGGTTGAAAATTAAGGCAAGAAAGTAGGAATCAAGAATGAAGCGGCAAAGTAGAGAAGCTCCACCCTGCTTACTTGCTTTCCTTATTTTTAGATTTTAAAAATATAGATAATATGTTTGTCCGAAACGTTTGTTGACTTTCAGCAGGCAGAACGAGGTTATATATACGTGTATCTTGAATTTTTTCTTATTCATGAATGGGTCTGCAGCCCTTTGTTGGGTCCCGGTCTCTTTCTCGGTGTCGTAATCCTATAGATATTCGATAGGACTCCTTACTGGGGGATAACACCGTCGCAAGGCCGCTACCTACACACGGGAAAACATAAACACAGAAAAAACGCACACAGACATCCATGCCTCGAGTGGGATGCGAACGCACGATCCCAGTGTTGGAGCGGGTGAAGACAGTTCAAGACTTAGACCGCGAGGCCAACGGGAGCGGAGAGGTTGCTCATACAGAGGACGGAAATCTTATAAATCTTAGTTTCATCGGATGGGGCAGAAGTTGGAACGCGCGAGTGATGAAGAATTGTACACGGCGCACAAGCATCTGTATGCGATTTTGCTGTAAATGTTCATCCGAAAATATGGAACAGAGAATTTTAGATCTTCCAATTTCTGCTCCTTTCTGAACGGCTGTGGATCCATATAAAGGCCTTAGGTCCGTTTGGATTGAGATCATAATGACGGCAGGACATATTTGTTCAGTGACTCTGAAATCGCCTTTTACCTTACACTCCGCAGCTGTTTTCTAGGTTCAAGTTATCACAGCTGACTGGTGATATGCCTATCATTGAACATTTCAGGATATTCATTCATTCATGAGTAATCTGTCAGACGACAGGTCCACAGCCTCTTCCTCCACAGCCACAGTTCCTCCACTTAATGCGATCTTCTGTTTTTGGGAAGAGACTATCCAGGAAAAGTGATAATGTGGTAGTTTTTCCATTTGCTTTCCACATCGCAGTACAACAGCCGTTCAAACCACTCTGGTCACGCCTGTTGCTATACGAAATTGAACCATGTCGAGCATCATTTGCTCTGTGCTTCAAGTCGCTGCTGATGACGCTGCTTCCGGCATCAGTTTTTGGTGTCTCTCTTCGTCTGATGCCTACCCTTTGACCTGTCCAGCAAGGGAGGCCCTGCCAGTAGCTACGCTACCGCTGGTATAGCTCTCAGGGTCCTTGGCATACTCAAACCCCCTCACCACGATAAGGTGGAGACACCAACGAGGGGGATTCAGGATATGTAGATTAAAAAATCCCCGTTCTATATTATTTCTTCGAAACTAATTTACATACAGATTCTGTCTGAATAAAACATGTTGCGTATAACCTAGAGGTTTCACACCATTGCCATGTTCGTAATATTTTTATTTAGAAACAAACGGTCACGCATAATGTTAGGTATGTTTACGACCTGTCTCCGAACATTAGCTTACATCATCAAGCTGGAAATGTTTGTACCAACATCATGTTGTTATTTTACGTTTTACAAATGAGTTACCTTAAAAAGGTTTCATACTCTTGCTGTACGTTTTTGTAGAACACGAAATTGAGTGGCGCTATGTCGTTCTTACTGGATTCGTCTGGCTTAGGATAGGTAGCAGTGAAGTGTTGGGAAATTCTTGAGCAGATGAGCTACTTGCGGCTGCTCAAGGAGCACTCAACTCAGTCGTTCTCAGGTTCTCTCTCCCGGCGAGGCGAGCTTAGATGCACGGGATGGCTTCGGGCGGCCTCCGGTGTCCTAACGTCTATATCATTTGTCGTGAACAAATGATGAGTCGGCTCAAATTTGGAACGAGGGACGCGCAGAGACACGCGGAATGGCGTTCTGAGAACCTCAGTTCTGCGTAAGTAAATGAGGTGAAATGCTGATCTTAGGGAAATGAGATACTGACGACGTGAAGAGGACTGGCTCGGTGAAGGTGACGATGAAACATAAGCGCAGAGATTTCCGTGATCGGCCTGAGAAGTACCAACTTCTGTAGATGAGTTTGCAGGCTGTCGCACCGGAGACAGTTTGCTAGCGACCTCGCTCTGCAGGAAGTGTGTCACTCGACGCCTGCTGGGGAGAACAGCCCTGTGCTCCTTGTAGGAACGACACACTTTAGCAAGTAGTACACGTTTTCTCTTACTCATCTTGAGTGACTGAACGTCTTTCCTAGAGGGCATTGGTTTTACCGTCACTTCTTCACGGCCTTTCCGACGACTGATATGAAAGCGATTCTCCAATAAGCTGGGGACAACAGCGACCGTGTTCAGCAGAGGATGACTGGACACTTGTCTTGCGTCATAGAATGCGGGAATATTTGTTATGAAAACATTCACTTAGCATGTTACACTAATTGTTTATTACTCGTTGTCTAAGTCTGAGGTTACATTCACACCCTTTATATCTCTCTTCCTAAAAAAGAAACAAGAATGGAGCATCTGTGCCTGTTCAAGAGACTTTTCTTTTCTACTCCGTGTTCAGACCGGTTCCAACCTATGTTCTTATCCCTTTGTTAGAGCCGGTCCTTTCCCAGGGGGAGTGTAAAGCGGCCTAGGCGTGAAGCTCCCCACATGGGTGGAGCTGTAGTTGAACTCTCCCACACTTCCTCATGGCGTGTTGCTTAGTTGACTAACGGCAGGGCTACTTTGCCTCAAATCTTACCTTTATTTGCCTGCTTAGAATATTTGGTCCTAAGAAGGACAAAGTAATACGGGTCCGGAAAACATTACGTAATGAGGAGTTTGATAATTTGTACTCCACGCCGAATAACCTTAGAATAGGCAAATAAAAGATGGGCCGAGCGTGTTCACGCATGCAAGAAAAGAGAAATGAGTACGCAATTTTAGTACGGAAAACACGAAAGAAAGAAGACACTTGTAATATACAGACGTAGATGGAAGGGTAGTATTAAAATGAGTCTTGAGGACATAGACTGAATTCTTTTGATGTCGGCGCGTAAGGCTGACAACATTACCGCCATCTGTGAGCCGATTTTCTAGATAATGTGGGACCCTCAACGACTCGCAACACTATTACCCTTCAAGGCCTGTTACAGGGATAGCTTCACTGTTTGCCGACTTGCAAGACGACGCTTGTCAACTTACAGACTTGGTTCACAAAGACTTTCCCCACAGTAGCGTTCGAAATTCCACGCTAGACACTGTGACATTTTAACTACTCATGTGATTTACAGGATAACATTAGCGCAGTAAACGTGCCGCTTGAAATGACACCAAAACCTGGAGGACTACCGGGAAAGAGTGGGTACCTGGGCCGGGAGATTCTCGTGGCGTGGCGGGCCCAGGCGTGGAGACACAAATAGATATATTGGAGGCTGCTTGGGAATGACGATGCTGAGTTCAGTGGTTTTAGCAGTTTTATTAGTGATTGGTGGANATGTACGCGTACAAGAGCGTCTTTCCAATTGAGGCATCACTGGGTGTTACCGCAGGTGGTGACGCTGATGGCTGCCTGCTGCTATCAGGCGTGTTCCGTTGCGCAACTGTCACTACTGGGGGCATCACTCTTCATGTTTGTTCGGTACATACATATCCTCTGAATCCATTCTATCCTCGACTTACAGTTGTAAGGTAAAGAAAAGTAAAGTTGTCTTAAGCACTACAACATGAAGGCGTATGGGGGAGTGGATGTATAGGTCCATATTTTCTTGACCTCTGCACTAGCTGCAGGTGAGTGGTCAGCTTCACGCCTCTGCCTCTTTACCCTCGAGGAAAGAGCCCCTGGTGCCCGTTGGGTAGGAGGATGGGTGGGCCCCAGATCCGGGCTGGACGACGTGCAGAAGAGAGAATTCTTGACCATACCAGGACTCGAACTCCGAACCCTTGGCCGCCCAGTCCGTAGTCAGTTGCTATAATGGGTGACTATATTGAGAAATGTTGGTGCAGAACGTCCAGATCTGATGGTGGAGTGTTTCCCGGGGATTATGGCTGAGCAGCTACACAGAGTGACAGAAAAGAGGGAGCTAGGATATCCAGAAACTCTTATAATCCACGTAGGCACAAATGACTTGAGATCAACGAAAATCTTGATTTCCNACCGACTGAGGTATCGTGGCTCTTCTTAACATATTTGCAAAGAGGTTTCCAAATATCAGTTGCATTGCTTCCCCAGGGACACGCGGTAGCTTAGTTGGTTGAGGCACTATGCTACGAGCCAGAAGGTTTCGGGTTCGAGTAGGAGATGGTCACGGGAAGCTCGTAGCTGAAGAAGAATTAGAAGTCGGCCTTTGAAGACTTAACATGTGAATTGAAGACTTTATGTGCGCTGTCGTGCAGCGATATCTGCAATGTGAAGACTTGTCCTTTGAGGTGACAGTGTCCTGTAAATAGTCCTACCACCCATCGTAGTTCCTGTTTAACATCAAGAGTCCCTTTGCTCTTTTAGCTGAGGGTCCTCGTATGAGTCCCTTTGCTTGTCTGAGTCCAGTTAAGGATCCCCAGTATTTGTTGTGTTTCATATTTGTCCAGCCCCTGATTGCCTGTCTGGCAACTCCTTTAGAGATGACACAGGTTGGTTCAGGTCCTGTGAACGTCCTGTGAACGGATGTTCAGCTCCAGTCTTAGCTAATTGGTCTGCTGCTTCATTTCCAGCAATACCCTCATGCCCCGGCACCCATATCAGTTGTACCCTGTTATGTTTGGCCAGTTCCATGAGGGTTTGGTGGCAATCCCAGACCAATTTTGAGTTGATCTGGTGTTTGTCAAGTGCTTTAAGTGCAGCTTGGCTGCTTTAATGACATATACTTCTGCCTGTAATACTGTCGTGTACTCCCCAAGGCTGAAACTAAGTTTCCGCCTCTTGCCATAGCAGTACACACCAGCTCCAGTGCCCTTATTTATCTTGGAACCATCTGTATACCAGAGTAGTCCCCCTTTTCTATCGGGCCGAAACCAGTCTTCCCATTCACTCCTGTCAGGAAATGTGACTGTGAAGGGTTTTCATAAGGGTTTTCGTACATGTCTCAGTATCATTCTGTCAGACCCCATTTGTAATATGGGTTCTTTTTTCATGTCCTGAGTCATGTCTGCATGTCCGAAACTATCTGATTTAGGTTTCCATTGATCACTGCACTGGAGACGGTAGATTCCTGCCCGGGCCTCTGCCTCCAACTGTATATTTAGAGGGCGGAGTCCAAGGAGTGTCTCCAGTGCAGCTGTTGGAGATGTTCGAATTGCTCCTGTGATACCCAAGCAAGCCAACCTTTGCAATTTGCTAAGTTCTGCCTTGCTTGTCTTGAGTGTAACTCTGGGCCGCCATACTGTGGCGCCGTATGTAATTATGGGTCTTACAACCGCAGTGTATATCCAATGCACAACGTGCGGCTGCAGTCCCCACGTTTTACCAGAAATGCTTCTGCATGTCCAAATAGCCTTATAGGCTTTATTGATGACCGTGTCCAGCTGCTTTTTCCACGTCAGTCTTTTGTCCAATACTAGACTAAGGAACTTGACATCGCTGGAGAGCTGGATCTTTTTATGGAAGAGGGTCAGTTCCTTAAGGCCCTTTATATTTCTCTTTGTAGTAAACGATATAATTACCGTCTTATTGGGATTGATGGAAAGACTTGTTCTTTCACACCGTCGTTGGACCATGTGCAGAGCTGTTTGAAGACGCTCTGATACTGTCGAAAGGAATTTTCCGTTTATGAGGATTGCTATGTCATCAGCATACCCTACTGTATAATACCCATCATCATTAAGCCCCCACAGGAGATCGTCAACGACCAGACTCCACAGCAGAGGCGAAAGCACGCCCCCCTGCGGACGCCCCCAGGGTCTCTCCTGATAATGTGGCAGCTATGGTTCTGCTTTCCAGCACAGCACTGATCCACCTGCATATTGCAGGCTCTATGCCATGCTTCCCAGCGGCCTGTTTGATTATATCAAATGAGGTCCTATCGACAGCTTCCTCTATATCAAGGAATGCTCCTAAGGCAATATCCTTGTGTTCAATCGCACTTTCTATGCGTGTTACCACATTGTGTAGTGTGCTTTCGGTCGATTTACCTGTTTCGTAGGCATGCTGATTTCGGTGTAGAGGATATGTCCTCAACGCCCCGTCCCTGAAATGTCTATCGACTAGTTTCTCCATAGTTTTCAAAAGGATAGGCGACAGGCTGATAGGACGACAAGCCTTGCCTCGGTGTAATCAAGTTTCCCAGGCTTTGGAATAAACGTCGCCTTAACTGTGGGGATGAAACCATATGCCAAGCAGGCTCTATATATGCGATATAGGTGTGGAACTAAAGTTCTGCCCCATGTTGCAAAAGTGCCGGTACAATTCCATCCGTTCCCGCTAATTTAAATGGTCTAAAAGTGTTCAGTGCCCATCCTATTTTTGATTGATTAATTATGACTTTGGCCAGACTCCAGTCTATGTTGTTCGTCTTGCTTTGGCAAGTGCCCAGGTTTTGCTGATCCTGTCCGTCCAAATTATCAATCAGTTTTGAATCAGGAAAGTGAATTCTGAATAATTCGTTCAGTGTCTCCCTTCCTGTTTGAGTATACTGTCCGTTAGGCAGCTTAGTCGTGCTGACCTTATTGGTCGCCTGTTTTGCCATGATTCTCATGAGTCTGGCACCGCCTGGTACATCATTGATCTCCTGGCACTGCCTGCTCCATGAGGATTGCTTGGCTTTCCTTATTTTTTTCTTGTAACAGGTCAGGGCTTCCTTATAGGTGTCCACTGCCCTGTTCTTTTAGCTGTATTAAACAGCCTTCTTGTTTTGATCCTAAGCTCACTCAGTTGGTTATTCCACCAAGGCGCTCTCCTTGGTCAGCGGGTGGTCCTGTCCGGACAATTCTGATTAAAGGACGAGATAATAGCCCGTTGCAACTGGTCAACGGACCGATCAACATTCTTTATTGTGCGTATATTTCGCGAGATGGTCTCCAAATTTACCTTTAAATCGTCTTTGTAAGACTCCAGATTGGTTCTCTTAGGATTCCTATAAGTAGCATCATCTACTGTAATGTTGCTTATTTGAAAGCATATAGAGGGACGGCTCATCAGATACATGCCAGTTACTTACCAGGTTTCCTATTTTATTGGTCCCTAGTGTCAAGTCGATAATCTCCGGCCTATTGCAAACCACAAAGGTAGGCTCGTTACCTTGGCTTAGAATATTAAGGTTCGAACTCACCAAATATTCCATGACGCATTTTCCTCTTGGGTTAGTGCCGGTGCTCCCCCACAGTGTGTGGTGTGCGTTGACATCACACCCATGATGAGCTGCTTCATCCTAAGATGGCAATATTCAGCGATGTCCCTCACTTCTTTGGAAGGTGGTGGTTCATCCGAGTCATATGGAAGGTAGGCTGAAGTGACGATAAGCTCCTCACAGCCTCCGCCCAATGTGTATGTCATCCTCACCCTTGTTTTGTATCTGGAACAGAACTCAAGCAAGGGTAAAGCATAAATATGCTTATTAACATATATGCATGAGCTCACATTTTCTTCAGGTACCACAGAGTTGACTGTTCCCCCTGAATTCGTTAAGCCTCTTATTTGGCCCCTATATATGCAAGGTTCCTGAATAAATGCTACGTGTACTTTTCCTTCACCAAGTTGTCCACATAAAATTGACGTAGCAGCCTTGCTGTGGTGTAGATTAATCTGAATGAATTGTATTTTATGTGTAAATATCATGTGTGTATGTGTGTGTGTTCTGTGTGTTCTGTGTGTTCATTCTGTAATGCTGGGAAAGGTGTTCTAAATACTTTCTTCCACAGCATTTTTTCCTTTATTGGACCTGGTTTCCCCCAAGGGAGGTCCCTGATCTGGTAAGGTCGGGTTGACGGGAGGGGGGATTTTCTCTTTTTCAGATATTCTCTTCCGGTCAACTGAGAGAGTGGGTACATCATCCCCCTCCCCCTCAGGGACCAAGTTGGGTGGTACTGCATATGACACAGGTTCTGCCCGGCGCTAAACTTCAGGATCATTGAGCACCTTAACAGTCCCTGTGAGAGTCCTGTGAATATTTTGTAACCGGTCCTCTGTATAATAGTATGGGAGTCCCATACATATAATAGTATGGTCTTTCGACTCAGATTGCTTATCTAGTACCCCCACATTCTCCGTATGAAGTCCTAGATTGAGGTCTGGAAACCATTTCCGCAGCTTTTCCTGATGTTTGTCCCTAATCCGGAGAGCCACTTTAACAGGCTTGAGCAGGTTCTTGGCATCAGTAGCCTTCAGCCTGGCCCCTGATTCCAGCCTGTGTTTATCAATGACTTTGGTGAGCCATTGACCAGATTGATGGTCGGCACATGCATAAATAAGTGCACTTCCCACTAGTCTGTATGATTTCAGGTGTGGTAATTCTCCCTTTGGAGTCCTACGTAACACCTCTCCCAGTGCTTAATTAAATTAAATTAAATTAATTCCGGAATTAAATTCCGGTCATCTTCGGTAAGCTTGTCCCCGGGATAAGTTTCCCTGAAGATAGCTACCTTTATGTTGGCCAGAGCCTCCTTGTAAGTCCCTGGTCTCTTAGAGCTCCTGGGCCCTTTCGGAGTTCTGGTCGTTTCTGTAGGGGTACTGCCCTTTGACCTTGGCCTCTTAAAGGTACTGGTGGGGGTTTCTCCCTGCGTAGAGGAGCCTACATTTCCTGGTTGCTGACTGGCCCCAGTTTCTGCTTTGCTTGCCCCGGCTCTTGCCTTTTTCAACTTCCGTCTGGCGCATCCAGACAAGGCTTTTTTCGCTAGATGGGGTCCACCCACTCCAGAGACTCGGTGTCCCAGTCCTTCTCATACTACAGGTATGCTAGAGGTACTAGCCCCTTTTAGTGCTATGTCAGTACTACTGACTCCCAATAGAGTTTTTGGTTTTGCCTCAGGAAGGTTCTGAACCACTGGTTCGCCCCTGCCTTTGGCTGAAAATTCAACAGCAGGTTCGCTGGCTGCACCTGGGTCCCTTAGTGTTTCACAAGTGCTTCCAGCCCCATGCTGAAGCATTTCTCGTAGGGATCCCCTTGGAGGGGAGTCCCTCTTCAGTTTAAGGTTCTTACGACCGTTTTTGTTTTTGGTTCCTTTCATTTTGGTCCCACGAGTTTAGGAGATTTAAAAGGTCGCCACCCGCAGGGTCCCATACGGATGGAAGGTATAAATACAACGGGGTTCTGCCTGGTGCCCCAAGGGGATCGTTCAAGACACTGGCTAATCACCACCCCAGCGCCATGCAGCCCTCAGCACGATGCCTCATACTTTGGCTTAGGTGGTCTGGTCCTGCTGAATGAAACCCTCATAAGCCTCCAGGACCCAGAGTGCCTGTTCGGGGGAGAGGGGTATCCCAGATGATTAATGGGAGCGCGACACTAGTTAGTCATGAGGTTGCGGCCAGGGCACCTTACATGAGAGAGCCGCCCCTGGGGGTAGCTTATGAGCTCCCCCATTCTCACCCCTCCACATGGGTTGGTTGAAACCATGTTAGAGTGCTGAGCCCTAAGGCTTGCGGCACCTTATCGGTACTTTTAGGGAGACAACTCAAATAGCCGAAGCTACCCCCATAGGAGTGCTTTCCCGCATTCGTCCCGGGTACACCGTAGTGAAACCCAAGAGTCATTATGCCGCCGCGTGGGAGGCTCCGATCATAATGCCATTACCCTTTATGGGAACTTAGCCTCCAGTCCCGGTAGGTCATACTGATGCAGACCCCGAGATTGTCGTTGCCCGGCGGGACCACGAGGAGATGTCCCAACGCATCCCTGGTCCATGATGCATCCCCACCAAAGAGACAGCCGTGGCTTGGCCAACCTCACAGACGATGTCGCCGTTACCACCTGTAACATGTGGCATAAGAACGCCACAGTTACCCCGGGATCAACCCGGGCCCCCAACGGCTAGTGTAAGCAGATACAGAAGAGTTTATTTATGTGTTATAATTACAGTAATCTTGAAAGTGTTACAATTTAATTGTAGTTACTACCTGCAAGTGGTCAATACGTCCAATTACCAATCCGAACCCCTTCTTTAGTCACCGATACACATTACAATATTTTGTCCAATCGATGTTTCCTACACTGCTAATATGTTGCGTTCTCTAACACAAAATAAAATGAAATTTGAGGGCATCTTAAGGAGAACTCAAATTTTGCTGAAGACCAGTGTGCGTAACAAAGCGGGCGACCTGAATATTTGTTGTGTTTCTCAGTTTCTAATGAAACTGCCATAGAGACAGGTGATGTGCCCCTTTTCAAGGTTTTTAAGTTCCCATAGCTCGTCGCGAAAATTCGAATTACTGTGAGAGACTGCCCCTTAACATTCGGTCTGAAGTATGAAAGAAAATTTGTGATTCAAGATTGCCTCCTCTCCTACGTTCCAAAGCGCCACAGCGCTGCCAAAGTTGACCCCGGGACGTTTACAGCTCTTGCTGCAAGGTGAAGAACATTGCAAGAGTATGACAGAGAATTAACCCAGTCTGTTTGGCTGTGTCACAGATTGCGTGACAACACTCAAAAGGCTCACGAGGCACAACAAAGGTACAACAGATGTTTCCATGGATACCGCTAGATCTTACAGGCGGCCGGTCAGATAAGAACGCATTCATGAAAGAAACCCCGGCTGGAGGCTGCGTCGAGTATCTCCACCGTGGCCCTACGATCCGTAAGTGGCGATGAAAAGGGAACTCAGTGCCTGGGGGTACAACCGGGCTACCCTGTTCTTGGTGGGATATACATACGAGAACCTGGACTTCCAGGTTGGGAGAGTCTCGAATTTGAGACAGCAAATTTGGTCACGAGTCCCGCTGGAGTCGGACCTGAGAATGACTACGCTGGCGAGTACCAGCAGCAATTCCATACTGCAGACTCATCCTATCGTCAGAGAGGATGTTACAAAAGGACTACGACATGTATTCAGTTGGAAAAAAAATACTGGTCGTGAGTCTCAAGGGGCTTGTCGCCAAGACGAACTATTTGGCATTAAACCGCCAGTCGTAAAGTAACTCTTGACTCTGACCCTGACTGAACGCATTCGTTCGTAGTAGAAGACAGTCGTAGTTCTGCTAGGATGGAGCGAGTCATATGCAGTCATTCATTGTGAGCTGTTGTGATTGATTGTGATTATAAAGGAAGGCGTACTATATCCCATCCAAACCCCGTTATTATTAGTCACGGAGCCAGGAACTCGTGACAGTATGTGCAGTATACTACCGTATTTACGCATGCATAGGCCGCAGCACAATTTTCAGACAGAAATTATAGAAAAAATAATTTTCTTGGAATATTATTTCAGGAGTAGAACATTCTGTATTACTAATTATGAATATAATTTTTTTAAATGAAGTGTGATTTCGAATATTTCGAATATAAGCCGCACCCCAGTTTTCCTCTTGAATTTTTGGCAAAAAATATGCGGCCTATACATGCGTAAATACGGTATATATGTAGATACGTGAGGTATATCCAAGGCCTCTGACAGCCCACAATTTGCATAGTAGATAAGCCATATCTACAGAGCTTACGCTACAACGGCAGCTGACTCACATGAAAGGTCGTAAGCTTGACGGCCACCGGGTTTAAGCTTCTTACGTTTTCTGGGTCGGGGCTTCACCTTATCCTGTCATGTGCACATTTGCATTCTCATGAATTTGTATGACTGTTATCTGCTGCCTGCGTGATTAAGCTATATGAAAATATGAATTCGGTACTTTGAAAGTCACGCGAAAATTTCGAACCAGTGTGTACCTTGGAAATTTTCCGGTGGTGCCGAGAACTTTGTTTTGCAGGCGCTACAATTTCAATAGATATGTGTCCCCTAAAAAATCCCAGGCATGGTATATGTAAGTCAGTGAGGAATTACTGAGTACTTCGTGGAAGGTTAATTTAGTGTTGGTAATAATTATAATATTGTTATTGACTTCCACATTACACAGCACTATAAGCTAATCTGTTCAGTATATCTGGACTAGTTTTCACGAATTTATCACACAGGAACTATTAAAGTATCACTAAATTAGACACTCCCAATATTGATGTACTACAGCACATGTGACGTCACACACTAAGTCTTCTAATTCTTCTTCTGGCCACTGTCGTTCCTTTGGAGCTCCGAAACTCAAGTGAAGTCCATCTATTAATCACTCCTCCAGCTTACGACTGCCCACTAACGACCTTTGCTGTCCGCTAACAACCTTAGGCGTGGACATACAGAAAACACGTCACGTGGTCCCTATCCACTATTGTGTGACGTCACTGTCTACGCAGAAGTGTTTTTACCGAGCCGTTGTCTATAAACGTGTTGCATAGCCCTGCTGTTCTATTGTTGCTTGCGTGTAATGCAGGGTGTTTATCGAGCCGTTGCCTAGCAATATGTTGACATGTCACAATATGAATAACGCTTACAGTAAATGTAATCACTTAAATATTAAAAATCTTTGTTAACATATGGCAATTCAAAAAGTTTTATCGGTAACGCTGTATTATCATTTTAGTGATAAAAATTGGTTCTAGTTTTACTAACTTTGCAATTAAAAATTGACCGAATACCAATTACGAACTCAGTGAAAATCGGAGTGTAAGAACAAACATTGCTAGGAAATATAATAAAAAAAGAAAAGTAAAAAAAAAAAAAGTAAAGCTATCCCCGTACCAGGCCGTGAAGGCCCATAAGGATGTGAGACGTTGAGGGTCCTACATTTTCTAGACAATCGGCTCAAAGATGGCGGTAAGGTTGTCAGCCTTACGCGCCGGCCGCGCTTTACTCCCCAGGAAAATTATTTAGTTTATTCCTGGTACTCATTTCTGTTAGAGGCTGCGTGAACCCCAGGGCCATAGTGCGGCTGAAAGGATTAGATTAATTGGAAAAAAATCCAATGACCTCATCGGGATATGAACCCACTAGGAAACATAATAATGTGAGAAAACTTGCGCGCCATACGTAGAAATGCTGCTGTTGCTGAGGGTAAGAGTAATGCAGGTTCTGCAGATGTTACTCGATTACATTGAAGTACCAGCCCGCCATTAACTTCAGTTTGCAGTTTCTGCAAGGACGCTGTCACTCAGTAGCTTGTACTATATCGCGTTTAATAGCAGGGCGATTGACAGACGAGGAATTAAATATTGTGTGTGCTAAGAAGGACGCGGTAGCGTAGTTGGTTGAGGCAATATGCTACAAGCCGGAAGGTTGCAGGTTCCAGTCCCGATGAGGTGAATTTTTCAATTGACCTAATCCTTCCAGCCTCTCCATGGCCGTGGGTTCGACTCAACCTCTCACAGAAATGAGTACCAAGAATATTCTTGGGAGTAAGGGCGGCCGGCGCGTAAGGCTGACAACTTTGCCGCCATCTATGAGTCTATTGTCTAAAGAAACTGTGGGAGCCTCAACATCTCACAACCCTATGAGCCTCCAAGGCCTGTTACAGGGATAGCTTTACTTACTTTTACTTTTTTATGTGCAAAGAAGCGGCTATGGGATATGTCGAGGTGCTCTCCCTGTGCTCATCTGGAGGAACTGAGGAAAGGCACGAAAACCTCTGTCATGATGTTCACTTTCCTGCCGAGAATAGAATATCAGAATCCGTTCATACCATTTGAAGGGATTTAGCTCAGTACACAAACGGATATTGTGGAGCATCTTCAGGCCTGTCGATGTCATTCGGATGTGTGTTCTCTGAAATGTTACCCATAATAACAAAATATCTTGATGGCATTCCTGAGGAAGTGTCAAGATGTTCCTCTACGAATAACACATGTATTACGAGGGATACTTCGCCGTTTATTGTGTAAACCTTAAACGGAATTTTCAGGCGAAAAGAATAACCGCTCTGTCGAAAGTTGTAGCCTTCCCTGATCTGATCCGATTTTGCGAAGCAGTCGATGCAAAGTTTTCTAGCTTCCTGTTGCTGCCTCGTTAACACCCTGAATGTCAGAGACTAGATTCATACCAATACAAAGCAGCTAGAAACATTATAGTCTCTTGTAGGACACTATAATCATTATGCAAGATTTGAGGTTTTCGTGGCGGTCACAATGAAGAAAGCAGTCTTCTGGGATGTGGCGCTGTGTAGATGTTGTAACCAACGTTTCGGAGGAACGTATCGCTTCCATTTTCAGGGTAGAAAACAAGAAGAAATCCGCGAGCAAACCAGTGTAAGCAGGTGCAACAGACTGAAGATGGAGGCGATATGTTTCTCCGAAACGTCGGTTACAACGTCTACACGGCCCACATCCCAGAAGACTGCTTTCTTTACTATAATTATTACTGTTCCTGAGAGCAGACAGGAAGAAACTCAGTTGGCATCAGAGCTGTATGGAGCATCAAATTCAGTAATGCAATTTTTGTGAATTAAATCTCGTCTGTTGCCCTAGTAGCTAAATCTTTGATCTTTCCAAATTTATTAGCTGTATCTAGATTTTGATTTTAGCTGGTATTGTGGCGAGGACACATGAAACTCTACACTGACTTCATTCTTAGTGTCTGAGAGATTTACTGTGATTTTATTTCTTCGTGCAGTTTTCTCCAAATAAATGAAAATCATAAGCACACAGCAGAATGTGATGAGTTCCGTTCCAGGTTATCTTGCACCTTCCTAACGGCGCATTGTAAAGCAATTATTTCGGACCCTTAAAACGGAACACTTTCGGACGTTACTGTAGGTTCAGTTTAAACACATTTTAATTATCCTAAATGCTTCTATATATATGCCGAATTTGAATGCAAGCATTTGTATAGAATGTATGAAAAGAAACTCCGGGGCTTTAGTCCGCAATCGAACTAACTATACCAACCGAGCGACCGCCGCTTGCCGACGAAGTCGATAGAGGATGTCGCGTGGTCAGCGCAACGAAACCCCACGGCCGTTAATTTTGGGTTCCTTGAATGTATGAAAAATAAAAAAAGAAAATAATACATTGCTTATTATTAGGATATTATTAAGAGGGTGGATTGGCCGCGCCATAGTTCAAGCGGTTAGTCGCTGGCTTCCGACCGCGGTGGCCCGGGTTCGATCACGGATCTGGTCAAGTGGGATTTGTGGTGGACAAAGTGGCGCTGGGGCGGGTTCTCTCCGAGTACTTCGGTTTCCCCTGCCAATCTTCATTCCACCAAATTCACCATCATCATAATCACCGAGTGCAGGTACACTAGGCCAATCAGTGGCCTATGAAATAGACAACAGCTTTCATTTACAATTTCGGCAAAGGGAAATCGTATTTGTTCATCTGTTTGACATTATGTCATGCTTTGTGGGCACCCGGTAGTGTAGTTGGTTGAGGCACTATGCCACAAACCAGAAGGTCGCGAGATCGAATCCCGATGAGGTGTGATTTTTCAATTGACCTAACCCTTCCAGCCGCATTATGGCCCTGGGGTCGACTCAGCCTCTAACAGAAATGAGTACCAGGAATATTCTTAGAATACTCATGGGGTAAAGGGCGCCCGACGCGTAAGGCTGAGAGCCTTGCTCCTATCCGTGTGCCGATTGTCTAGATAATGTGGGAGCCTCAACTTCTCACAACCCCGTGGGCCTTCACGGCCTCTTACAGGGATAGCTTTACCTTGCTCTTCTGTCATGCTTTTGAACTTCTGTACGCTGTATGAGATAATGAGGGGGGTATTTTTGGTTTAATTCTTAGTGTAGTTGTACGGAATCTACAGCTAAATTATGAATCAGTTCACCAATTTGAATTACGTTCTGCACGAAAGTCATGTCATGTCATGTCACTTTATCTCCACTCGCCGCGTCTTGCAAGTGGCAGAGTCTCGACTTCTCAGATGGAACAATATTCACTTGAAGGGTGATACTGAATTTTAGTACGAAGGAAAGCATCTAAAAGATAAGAAACGTTGTTTTATCAGTTTTAATACAAATTAATTACAAAAAGTGGCCAACGTACATATGCATTTACTTCTCTGTCAGATACGAGAAGTTATAGACAAAACTACAAACTATATTTGAACAGTACATTCTAATATTAAAATTACCAACAAGTACAAGGCGAAGACTTGTTATGAAATATTTTAATATGTTGGTTTTAGAAATATGTACTTGCCGAAAATTTCTAAAAAAAACAACTTAATTACTTTAATTACTTCAGTTTATAAACTTGGCCTGCAGATCTAAATGACAGCTCCAGTGCACTGTACGCTTTACTGGCTACCATCCTAGTGCGCGCCTAAACAACTCAGCATTTGACATAAGATAATTACATAATCCATGAAATTATCACATTTCTTCACCTCTCTTGTGATATTTCCATAAATTGCTTCAATTTCATCTCGATATGGGGGTAGCTCAATCCTGACAGCGAAGACGGCGATGGCGCGATTGGCTGTGCAGTGCAGGTTACTCGGTCTTTTTCCTGTACGCCTTCTTGTAGAAGTCCCAGAAGAGAAGGAACATGAAGGAGTACTGAAACGCCATCAGTCCTGCGATGGTTCTCGGGTAATTGCAGTTCTTAATGAACAGCACTGGAGCAGCGTGCAGTGCCACTAACAGGAACTGGGCCTGCAACGAGGTTCAAATGACAGAAATGTTAATGTAAACAGTGAATTTTGGGACTGAAGCTTGCTGTGTTCGTGTCCCTATCTGACGTGTCCCTCTACGTGAACACAAATCCTTTCGCTTTACAAAGGAGTGCTGTAAGATATTCAGTCTCCGGCACTGTAGTAGTTCAAATGAATTCAATTATTAATAAGAAAATTGTGATACAAATATAAGTCCTTAGAATACAACACCAAGGTAAATAAATAAACAAATCAGTGACTCATAAATGGAGAAGAAATTTCCGCACTGTTAAAGGAAGACAATTCTCATTGGTCCTTGAGCTTTCGAAGCCTCTAGAAAAACAATATTTGATATTGTTTTCATTGGACATGACATCTGCTTAATACTTCTAAACATTAAATTGTGACTAAATAATTCGACATCATTGTCTGAGGAAAAAGAAAGGTGTTCAAGATTATATCTCATTTTATGTTCAACATCTTGCAAACATATTTCTCTCCATGCAGTTTTCAGTACAAAGATAATGAAATATGCTACTTTTTTAGACACGAAATTGTGTCCAGCATGCGAGGTAATCTTTCTTAGAATGAAAAGTACTTTTTACATTTGGGTTGCCCGTGAGCACATAACCTCACAGTTTCGTGACCTTTATTGAGTTTATTGAGCCCAATTGTTTCCATGCTTATCTTAAGTAAGAATTCCTGAAAAACAAATTCTGTTACACGCATGATCTCCCTTAAGGAACGGAGTCTTGTTGTGCCTCAGTCGTCTTCAAGGTTACAATGAACCTCCGTCGAAGTATACTGGCCCACATCCTTGCCTTTCCCTGATCTAGCCTACTGCCATTTTCATGTGTCACCCTGCGTTCTATGCTAGTCTCTTTCGTTTTCCTAGCTGACCCCTTTACACGTACATCTTCCCCACAAGCGACCTACTACCATACACGAAGTCTGCACATGCCTGTTTGTGATTATCACAGCAGTTTTTTTCCTTCCGAAGGTTACGTGTTTCGTGGATATTGCTGTCAAGTTCAGTCGTTTATACTCTTGTCTCGCCAACGGGGTTTCTCCTATCTTCACTTTCTCGGTGCTGTCCCTCGGGTCCCTCTGCTTCCTTCAAGGAGAACCGTGCGTTGGAGAGACCTTGTTGCAGTTACACATTGAGATACGCATATCGCGTAAGTGCTTGCCATATCTGTTGGCGTTGTTGCTGCGACACGATCGCTGAAAGCCGAAATAGGGGACCCAAAAATATATCCATTGGTAGGCAACGGCAGGTTAATATTTCCACTGCGACGGAAACACAATCCCGTTTCAATAATAACCGGGCCATCGCTAGGCAAACAGCCCTCTTAACAGGCCACTCAACAACAGAGGAGTTCTTGGAAACAATGTTTTCCTCGAGGTCCGTGCCGAGGTTATATAAAGAGGACACCGGCCAGAACGACGGACATAAGCGATCTGAAGGCTCTCAGAGCCATCAGAAAGTAAAATATGATCATGAGTTCCATGGAACTCGGAAACCAGGAATTATTCTGCTGGCGAGGACTAGCAGCAATTTACCAGTCATTCAGTCAGTCATGATCCTGAAGTCAGAGGTCGGAATTGGAGGTAGTCATTCGGGAGTAGAGTTGCATTGTTAGACGCCGTTGCCAAGCAAAGACTAGTGGAGACAGAGAAGACTTAGCGTTTGCTATAGTGATTTGTGGAGTGTGTAGAACAGTGAAAGCTTTATAATTGTGTAGTTAGAGTTATAAGCGTTGAATCAATCCAAAGTCCGTGCCCTAACACGTGGCAATAAACTTGTATCTTACTTTTTACATGCCTACAGTTATTACAGTCATGGTGCTTCATACAAACTTCTTAGAGACATCTGGGAAGCATCCCCGTTAAACCCTACCTCTCGGCTCTCAGAGCGGTTTCGTATGGACGGAGTTCTCAGTGCCATAGATCCCTGTTCTAAAACGTCCCCAGGTCATAACCTTCCACACGGAGACAAGAATACTCCACTGTCCATGGCACTCGTTTATGATCACAGAGCACTTTCTCAACTGTCTGGAGAGAAATTATGATAATTCTTATTTCGAGGTAGGTAGGGATCGCTGTCTCCCTACATATCGTGGGCTTAGTAGTCACGTGGTTGCTTTCAAACCGCCAAGATGTCTGAATCTTGTAGAGCAGAAATCTTCTGTTGAATGATCAGTGTGGGTCATAACGCTCATAACTCGTAACCATCTTGCATAGCTGGATCATAATACACACATTTCTTTCTTCCATACATCATCACCTTGTCGCTGTCTTCTTAGACTTGGGACAAATGACAACACGTGGCGATATGGTACTATGGTACCCTAGACGTCCTCCACCGGTGAAATCTTAATGGTCAGTTACATTTCTCTCCTCCGAAATTTCGCGTAGGTTTTATTTCCGCGTTCTCTTACTTCTGCACTGCGTTGCTTTCCCTGGATCCGATGTTAGTTCAATGGCTGTGGGATTTGGAATATGTCATACACTTTTAAATACAAAAACGTGTACAGTACAACTGATGTTTTCACACAAGATGACGTAAGAAAACACAGTGGTCACACAAGGAAATAGACAAATAAGTCCACATAAACACATCAGGACTGTCAATGTATGCTCCTTGTACACCCTTTACGTGGATAAGTAATTTTTAGACAACAATTACTCATGAAACGACAAGATGGGTGTGTGTGTGTGTGTGTTTATCCTGGAACTGTCTTATCAGCAAGGTATGTTCAAGAAATGGAGTGTCACAAGGACGTGTTTCAAGGGCTGCCCTTTTGCAGTCGCCTTCAGGATGATGGTTAGCGTGGTTCGTCAGTCTATGCTTACAATTCTCAACCTCACAACCTCGAACCAGTCTGTTCCATGAAAGCAGCGCTTTGCTCATTGCTCAAGCTGTGAAGTTTCTGTTCGATTCCTACCAATAATCTCTCTTAACGTTCCCACCTCATGACTCAAGATACGCGGGTTCAAACCCGGCGGAGGTCGTGGAATTTTTAAGGGCGGAAAAATTCAGGGAACAAGTCCTCCGGGAGGGACTTTAAGCCGTGGGTCCCGTGTCGTAGATTTACGGCACGTAAAAGAACCTCATGTCTCTAGGAGACCTCTGAGCAAAATTAGGCAAAATGTTTCCCGGCCAAGTAGTTTCCAATGCCTCTGGTAGATGGGGGAAGTATCGGGTATCGAGGGCCGACCTCGTTGGCTGAACGGGGCTGATAGCAAGCACCAGTACCGGTAGGGTATGGCG
The DNA here is from genome assembly GCF_002891405.2 of Cryptotermes secundus. Lineage (NCBI taxonomy): Eukaryota > Metazoa > Arthropoda > Insecta > Blattodea > Kalotermitidae > Cryptotermes > Cryptotermes secundus. The sequence continues at coordinate 180,680 of NW_019720605.1, forward strand.
ACTGATAGAATATCAAAGGGGGACGTACAATAGACTATTAGTCGCGGTGCATGTGGAAACCCACCCCCTCCGATAATAATAATAATAATAAGACAATTCAACCTTAATGCTGCTGGTCGTCACTTCGTGCCCCGTGCGTGTGGATTGCACGAGTACTCCAGCTGACCTCCGGTTCTGGCTGTATGAACCCTCGTAGCTTGTTCCGACGTCTCCCTACTCCCACTCTGTCTTCTTCCACAGCAACGCTGCCTCTATGGCTCTGAATGAAGTAGGACCGTTTCTGAATCACTCTTCGGCTTCCTTTTCTGATATATTTCCCTTTTCTCCGTTTTAGTCTTCTAGTAAGCAATCGACCAAAATTTCGTCTGTTGTCGGCGAGGAAGTATATTATTAAATATGGCGGTAGCATTTGGTTATGGGGACATCCTGTAGGCAGGTCCTTGATGTTAGATTAATATTATTTGGACAATTTCTACGATTAGTATTTCCTTTTGTATTTTGAAATGATTATTTTAAAATATTGTGACATGTAGACACATTTCAGGAAACGAGTTGATGAGCACGTTTCCTAGGATACGAAAATGGAAGTTGGCACTCGTGCAAACCAGCTCATGGCTGTGGAACCTACAGGCGTGTCTATGGACACGAGTAAACAAACATTTCCATGGATACGAGCATTCCATAAAAGTTTCCTAGAATGCCGCTACACTAACTAAGCGGCCGTACAGATAAGAAAGAATTCAATCCCATGTGGAGGCGGGGTCGAATACCTCCACCATGACCCTGCGAGCCGTAGGAGGCGACGAAAAGGTAAGTCTCCAATCTGAGACAGTAAAGAATGGACGCGAGTCCCACAGGACTCGGACCCGAGAATGACTGCGCTGGCGAGGACCATCAGCAATTGTAAACGACAAATCCATCCTCTCGTCATGGAAACTGTTCCACATCAACAACCCCGCAACTGTCTGACAGTAATAAGAATCTGGTCGAAAGCCCCAGATGGGTGCTTTATTCCAAGACACTCTGGCCGACTGACCGTCGGTCGTAACATAACTTTGACTTTGACTTGAGAAAGAAGTCATTCGTAAATCAGAAGGCAGTCGTAAAATAATGCTGAACCAAGTCAGTCACAGCAGAAGACAGACTAGAAGAGGAGACAGTCGTAGTCCAGGCAGAATGGAGCGAGTCTTAGGAAGCCATTTATTGTGAGCTGCTGTAATTGGTTGTGAATAAGCGAGATGTTAGAAGAAGGTGTCAATAAATCCCATCATCAAATCCAGAACTCCTTATTATTAGTCACGGAGTTGTATATCCTGAGGCAGAGACTAACTGTAACGGATCAGCCCAACTGAGTAGGTTGCACCTGAAGACGGATAAACAATCAAGTCTCCAAATGCCGTGTGTTGAAAAAAAACTCCGTGGTTTTAGCCCGCAAGCGAACTATACTGACCGAGCTACTGCCGCTTGTCGGCGAAATTTAGTGCTAACTTTTGCGGATAGAGGGTGTCGCGTGGTCGGCGCAACGAATCCCCACGACCGTTAATTTCGGTTTTCTGGACCGGAGCCGCCATTTCCTTGAAATAGCTCCTCAATTTTTCTCACGAGGCTGAGTGGACCCCGTTCCAGACCTACTACTTCTCAGAAAATCTGGTAGCGCAGGGTATCGAACCCGGGACCTCTGGATCTGTAGCCAGGAACGCTGATCACTAGACCACAGAGGACAATGTGTGTTGTATTAAATAAAAGTATGACGATAGGTAATGTTCACAAACACAACAGCTATATTAATACAGGGGCTTGGTTTACATGTTTCCGTTACTAATTGTTTGCGCCACATCTGCTAAATACGAGTATGCATCTTTATGATTCACACGTGGAACAAGAAGGCTCAATTTCAAACGTTTCAAGCGACATCAAGCGAACCACGCCACCATCGAGTGCGCCCGAGTTACGATAGTTATATAGAAACCTTTACATGTTTCGGCCCTAAATGACCAACATCAGAAGATGTTCATCACGAGGAAATGCTTTACTACACACATTATAAAGCCAAGGACCTTCTGCTCATATGGAGACTCCGCACGCAGCTTCCAACAAGAATAGGCCTATATATTTCATCATCATCAGTAATCTGTCAAGACAACAGGTCCACAGTCTCTTCCAAAACAATTCCTCCACTTAATGCGATCTAGAGCTTCCTCCTTCAAATGACAGTATCCTCTTCTGTCCCCAGGGTCATCCAGCATCTTCTTACTTCTTCTTCCTCGTCTACTTGTCACTTCTATCCGCCCATCTATCTTTCCTTCGATAACTTCTTTTAGAAGGCAGTTTCTGCGTAAAACATGACCAATCCAATTAGCCTTCCGTTTTCTTATTTCGTGTAGGATATTCCTCTGCTCACTGACTCTAATTAACACTTCTTCATTTCTCACATAATCGGTCCAACTGATCTTCTCCATCCTTCTCCAACACCACATTTCGAA
>NW_019720605.1:184340-194946 GCF_002891405.2 Cryptotermes secundus
TCTTCATTGTTGACATTCTTCCATTTCCTTCGCTCCTCCATTTTACTCATCATCTCCTGTGTAACCCACGGTTTTCTTGCTATCTTCTCAACTTTACCAACCAAATCACCGATAGTATCTAACACGCATTCTTTTATATTATTCCACTGCGCTTCAGCATTTCCGTTTTCACCTTCAATTGCACCGAGTTTCTCTTCTAGGGTCTCTTGCACGGTTTGTCTTTGAGCATATAACTTCTCCAAATCCCATCTGGGTCTGCGCTTTCGAAATCTTATAATTTTCTTCAACCTGGTTCAGAACTTGGCAACCAGTAAGTTGTGGTCAGAATCAATATCTGCCCCAGGAAGCGTCTTCACATCCTTCACACTGTTTCTGAATTGATGTTTCACAAGGATGTAGTCCAGCTGATGTCTCCTCCAATCCCCAGGTGTCTTCCATGTGTAAATTCTTCTCTTTGGCTTCTTGAACCAAGTATTGGTGACAATCAGTCCATTTCTTTCACAAAAGTCAATAAGCATTTGACCCCTGTGATTCCGTCTTCCTAGTCCATGTGATCCAACAATATTCTGATGTGTAAAATAATTAAAAGAATTTAGAAAATTGTTAACACGTGTGAGTTGGCAACAAAGTCCCGTCACCTACCGTTCGGTGCTGTTTCACACGACTCACCGCGACAGGCAGGAGCAAGACACAAAGCAGGTTCTCGAACTGCCTGTACAGTCTTCACAGTCATCTTGAGCGTACTGATAACCACTTCCCCACATAGTCCTCCATAGCACCGCCCCAAAAGCAGCAACTACATCTGTTATGCTACAAGCCGGAAGATCGCGGGTTCAAGTACCGAGGAGGTCATTGGATTTTTTTCAGTTGACCTAATCTTTCCGGCCGCACTATGGCCCTAGGGTTCATTCAGCCTCTACCAGAAATGAGTACCAGGAATTAATTAAATAATTTACCTGGGGAGTAACGCGCGGCCGGCGTGTAGGGCTGACAACCTTACTGCCATCTGTGAACCGACTGTCTAGATAATGTGGGATACGCAGCGTCTCACAACCCTATGGACCTTCACGGCCCGTTACAGGGATAGCTTTACTTTACTTAGTACCCATTTCGACTGAGTATTTGGAAGTGTCCGTACTTTTTAATAATAGTCACTCATTTTGAATCTGTTGTACGTGGCTATCGTAACTGATTTTCTTGATTCACGACTTTCAATTTCTTGTTAACAGCCTCTGTGGTCTAGTGGTCAGAGTTCATGGCTACAGATCCATAGGTCCCGAGTTCGATTCCCGGCGCTACCAGATTTTCTGAGAAGTAGTGGGTCTGGAACGGGGTCCACTCAGCCTCGTGAGGATAATTGAGGAGCTATTTCAAGGAAATAGCGGCTCCGGTCTACAAAACCGAAATTAACGGCCGTGGGGATACGTTGCGCTGACCATACGACACCCTCTATCCGCAAACGTTGGCATTAACTTCACTGACAGTCGGTGGTCTCTCGGTTGGTATAGTTCGCATGCGAATTAGAACCACGGAGTTTGTTTGTTTTTTGTTTAAACACATTTTAAGTGAATCATAGGCTTTCTTGAAGTCTACGAATAGCTGACGTACTGCCTCAGTGTACTCCCATTTTTTCTTATGATCTGACGAACGCAAGAAATCTGATTAGTAGTTGGTTTGTTACGTCTAAACCCACACTGATAATCTCCAATAATGTCATCTCTGCATGAACTTAACCTTGAGAGAAAACTTTCGGAAAATATTTCGGATGGAGGTGACGGCCCCGAGATATGGAGGGTAGTTTCAAATATATTGGAAAAGCAGTCGCGGACAGCCGACAAGGGGTGGTCTTCAAGCTTGGAGTTGGGCGTGGGGATAACAACTCTTCTCCTTCAAAAATTGGCTTGTTAGGAAATATTTCATTGTGATATTAATAAAAGCGATTGTGTAAATACGATATGTTGTTGCTTGTTTAATCTCTGTCCCTTGTCAAGCAGCAATATTCTTAGACCTTGCGCCCTGCTCTGTATAGTACCTAGCGTGTTGGGAGACGCAAATGCAATATACTCGTACATAAACTTTTTAGCCCGCATTTGTTTATCCCCGCTCCTCCTGGAGGCATTTGAAATCAACAGTTAAATCAGAGATGACTGGGGGACATGTTTGTCCGACTTTGTGGCCACATGCGAGTCTAAGTGTAAAACGGAAAGTGCAGTACGGTTCAAAGGTGCGAATCGTCATTGCGGCTGACGAGCCTATAACCCCCTTCCCGTGACCAGTGAAGCAGTTCTCGTCTTTACCACCAGGTTTCAGCACCAACTTTGACCACAACCGAGCTCTCTGTGTTAGCGAACTGTTTCATAACGAGACTGACGTAGAAATGGGCTATGTTTCTTGACCACATTTATGGAGTACTTTTCTTCTCTTGGCGAAACTGAACTAGATGCGTAGTTCATAAGGTGCACCAGATACTTATCTGAAAGCTACGAGAGCATTTTGAAATATGTTTTTCCGTAACATGTATGGAGGAAGCGCATTTGTACACGTGCACAGCTACGTCAGCCCGCTTATGTGACGAGGTTTGATTCTGGATGTCACACAATTAGACAAGCAACCGTAACTGATAATCATTTCAAGGCCGGAAGACAATGTCTAACCTACTGAATTCTTGTCACCGCACTTCGGTGTTGTAATCAGGAAGAAAATGTAGCAGGCTTAGAACTCTGAAATTAATTTCGAATTTCATTACAGAAGTCATTCAGAAAGTACAAGTCTGAAGACTGAGCAGGATGCAAAAGTGTAACGAAGCTGATGTAATTAGTTTTTGATGATTTTAATTGCGTTTTAGATCCTCAGGTTTGTGTTCAAGTGCAGGGTTTTGTATTACTGCATACAGAAAAAATAAAGCAAGTTTTGAGGTTAAACTAATATAAATTAATAATTAATCGGTTGTAGGAGAAAGAAACTTGACGAAACGGAAACAAGGACATGGCTAAGCAGCCACCAAATCCATCGCTACTTTGGATTCTATGGTTACAATAAAACGTCACATTTCCAGATTTTTCGCGAGTAAGTAAGTCAAAAGTGAGTGTAGTCACTGAAATTTCTTTCAGCGGACTAAGAACGCGGCATGCAGAACATGAGGAGACTGACTTACCATTTGCAGCTGAGTCACATATTTCTTCCACCAGATGTTATTCTTGTGTTCTGGCCAAGTGTTTGTTACGAAGTAGTAGGTATACATAACGACGTGCACGATGGAGTTGATAGTTCCAAGAAATGTCCCGTGTCCTCCTAGAATTCAAGAGATTCTTGACTTTATATTTCACAAAGGGGTCAAAATTGTGAAACAAGGAATAAATAGACATTTGTGGAGCTTATTTCCAAAATGTACCGATTCAAATTCATTCCAAAAATTGAGTTATAGGTGGCAGTACTTGGTACGTTGCCAACATCGTGGTATTCACTAGGCACTAAACTAGAGTGACCAGATTTCAATAAATAAAAAATAAAGAAGGGGTACATATTTTGTATTGTCACGTGTAGGGGGTACGGGTGACGAAAATAACGGCGTCTAGTTTTGCTGAATGAATTTATAGGTGTTGAAGCAGCACTACAAGTATTCAGCTGCCGTCTGACTTTCTTAACGATTTCTGACATTTTTTTATTACTTTGTGGGGTGGGACTGAGTCAACTTGGTACTGCGGCCACTTCTGATCATTGTACCAGCCCCAGATGATAGGTGAGGGTGACTGTGGAACAATTGGCGGAATGAAGATTGGCAGGGGAAACCGAAGTACTCGAGGAAACCTGCCCCAGCGCCACTTTGTCCACGACAAATGCCGCCGCGGTGGGAAGCCAGCGACTAACCGCTTGAGCTATGGCGCGGCTAGACGTCTCACATTGCTCTCTGACTGCTTCCTCTTGCCTGGTCTGACCTCCCTTCACAGCTTCAGGGGAACCGAACACAGATCAGGCCTCTGAACGTGCATGAGCCCTTGCCTAGAAAAATTGGTAGTTCCGTGTGTGGCTCTACTATTTCGGCTTTTAGGCCGCTTTAATCGAGCCGTTGCTTAGCAATGCGTTACCGTATTTTTTGTATATTACCTTCTGCAGCCGCACGTTTTCACTTGATGCTGAAGAAGGGAAGATATTTCGTATTTCTGGGACGAACAAATTTCTTGCAGTAAATCAGGATTACTATTTCATTACTCAAAATGCAATAGAAGGGGGCACGCGGTAGCGTAGTTGGTTGAGGCACTATTCTACAAGCCGGAAGGTCGAGGGTTCAAGTCCCGATAAGGTCATTGAATTTTTTTCAATTGACTTAATCCTTCCAGCCGCACTATGGCCCTGGGGTCAACTCAGTCTCTAACAGAAATGAGTACCAGGAATATTCGTGGGGGTAAAGGGCGGCCGGCGCTTAGGGCTGACAACCTTACCGCCATCTGTGAGCCGATTGTCTAGAAAATGTGGGAACCTCAACATCTCACAACCCTATAGGCCTCCACGGCCTGTTACAGGGATAGCTTTACTTTTAAATGCAATAGAAACATTTTATAAAAGTAATGAACTGCTTTGGTGACTTGCTCATTGCTATAGCAACCTCCAAAATACGGTAGCAGTGACAAAAGCTTTGGGATGCGAAAAGTTTTATCTCATTCCTTCTTCGCTTTGTTTGCTAAAATATCGAAATTTTCAGCTATTTCACAGGCTTAAATATTGCCAGTTTGTGTATATTTGTAATATTGTATCGGATTCTCAACTCACTCTCCCAGAAATGAAACCAAACAATGGAAACTGTTCCATAGAATAACCGATGATGAGTCGCGTGATTACTGAGCTACAGTGCAGTGCGCATGCGGGACTCTTACTGGAGTACCATTTCAGAGATGGACAAGATAATGTAACTTCTGAATAAATCAGCGCTCTTGAAAAAATGGACTATTCGGTGTTCGTCTTTGTCAAGACAGTGAGTGACCTCGCTCAAAGCACGTAGCGACCCCGTTAAAATCTGTGCCTGGTCATCCTATGTTAAACTCCATTCATCAGCTGCAGTAGCGGCCAGCTTTCGCGTCAACAGTACGGCCTCCAGTTCTGTTGGTGACAAAACACGCGGAATCCAGAAAGCCAGTGGAAAAGTACAATGCCATTTGTTTCGGTTAATATTACACAGTTTGGGTTTCTTGTGCCATTTATGGTGGACAGACACGCACATGAACTGATGATGAATACGGGGAAGCAGTTTCGAAGCACGGACGGAGCCCATTTCTCGACAGCAGAACCGATATACGTGGTGTTAAAATATGTTTGAGTTACCGTATCCTGTCTGTAGTGGTCAAAAGGTCTATAGAGCATGCCGCTGATGTGAAGTAGATTTTCGGCCAAGAGATCTTTTGGGACATATGAACCATATCCAATGCTTTATTTTATGTCAAATTATACGAAAACGATTTTACACTTTTAACTTCAAGTCTCTGCATTGTGATAAAGCATAGATAATTTGATATTTCTATGAAGACACTTTTATAGAGTCAGTATGGCACTTCTTACTGGAATATAATCGCTATTGCACCAGGGGCAAACTTTGTTGTTTCAAAAATATTTTTTCAGCCTGCAACAGTTACCTATCTGAAACAATCTCCACAACTGTGGTCAGTATTCCTCAATAAATGGAGCAGCTTTGGAGATGCTGATGACGTGATAATATTGTGACATGCTGAGCTATGGATGACGCCCCTCCCCCACCCCCCGCCAGCCGTGATGCGCCGAGCGAAGCCAAAGCGAGCCGATGTTAGCCGAGTCCTAGCATCCTGGTCGCTAGGCAACGCGAGTCAACAGCGGTGACGTCACCAAGGAGTAACAGCGGTTACTTCCGGACAGCGTGGCTAGCAACAAGGCACCAGACGACAATTGTCCGATCAAGGCTACATAAGGAGCAGCGAAGGCTATTCAGAGTCAGTTGTACTGTGATAGTCAGTCAGTCCTGGAGCTACCTACGAGTCAGCCCTCGAGCTACGTTAGTTCCGAGTTAGCCAGCAACCAGCCAGTTGTATTGTGGCATTTGGAGTGTACTAATTGTGATACTGCAGATAGCAGTAATCGTAAATCTTTAATTTGGGTGATTGTAAGTGCGAATGTGAAATAAAATTCGCTACATCAAATACATCGAGAAGTTATTTGTCGCGATATACGCCCGATACGCGACAATATTATCACGTGTATCGCAGTGACTAAAGACGGGGTTCGGGTTGGTAGTTGGATTTATTAACAACTTACAAGTCGTAACTACAAATAATTATTCCACTATTGATGATTTACGTAATTTACAATCACTCCACACTAATCTCTTCAGTCTACCTGCACTAGTCTTCACTGGTTTATAACGCAGGAACTGTAAGTCTCACAAAATCACACACTCCCAATATCACTGTGCTACAGCACACATAAAGTCTTTAAATCACAAGTTAAACTTTCATAGGCTGACTTCTTGTACTCTTCTTCAACTGCGAACTTCGCGTGGCTATCTCCTACCGAGAACTGACTCGTCCCTCAACCAACACAATTTTGCCATTTATATGGCCGAGGAACGGACAGGCATCACAGGAAACACATTGAATGTGACCACCAACCACAGTTGCATGACGTCACCAGGACACGGAAAACACAGCCTCTTCTACTGTTGCGTGTTGGACCGTGAGAGCTGTTGCCTGGCAACGCCTTGATCAAACCCGTTACAATTTTAACCTCGTTCCTACAGATATAAATGATGTAGCCGATAACGCTGTTTTTGGGTGGGACTATTGACGAAGTTCTTTCATCAATATATTAGACACTTCGTTTTATTAAAAAACAGCTTTTCCGTTTTCCGTTTTCGTTTTCCGCGAGGCGCAAGAAAGGTTGTTTCTCGCTGATGTGTCTCAGACGACAGCAAGAGCATTTAAGATTAGATCCTGTATTATCATAATCCAAATTATCCACACTACACTTAAATGCAAATTAGAGTAAAGATTCACGCTCTTTCCATTTATTATCTGCAAAGCCAAACGTTGTGGTCGCCTGCCTAACGTTATGCTATTTTTCTTTATAAAACCCGCAGTCTCGGCCAGATATGCTTGCGCTACGGAGCAACAGATGGGCTGACTACGACAAAGACCACGGGTAGTTTCTTACCCAGATAGCAAAGCCGTTGTACGGGAGCAACGGCGGTCCTTATGTTAGCTATCTATGTATCCTTATTCCTGTTGCTCCCTCCTGGAGCACGGGGCGTCCGTGAAACGCTTCGTTTCGCTTCAGTTTCGTAATCTTAGAAGGTCGGTAGGACTCCTTGGACGGGGATTCAGCCCGTCGCAATGCCGCTACCTACACAGAACGACACAAACACAGAATAACGGCACATGCAGACATCTATGCTTTGAGTGGGATTCGAACCCACGATCCCGGTGTTCGAGAGGGCGAAGATACTTCATGCCTTAGACTGCCCGGTCACCGTTATCGGCCTCTCACTCTGTAACGGAGCATTAATCAAATATATTTTCACGCAGCTTCAGAGATATATAACTCAAATTGATGCATCTTCTGTTCAGAAGCCTGTCATAACATACACTTCAGAATTTCGCAACGCCATTGTTGCCACCATGTATAGTCTACATTACGTTGCTGGTAATAGGCATGAAGGTTGAGTAGTCTCGGTACAATTATATTAAATTTAATGGTCATAAAATTTCCGATTTCTTTGAAAATTTATTGTTATAGACACACACGTGCAGAGAAACCAGTCTTTGTAATTATACGAGGGTAAGTCAGTAAGTAAGTTACAAATGGAAATAGAACTTAAACAAATGAGTGTACTGATTTGAAAAATGCTTTTATTTCTCAGCATAATCTCCCTGTACACTGAGGCACTTGTCCCATCGTTTCACAAGCCCCTGAAAACCAGCAGCATAAAATTCTTTGGGCTGCTGTTGGAACCAGGCAGTGACTTCCCTTTCTACAGCTTCATCGTCGAAAAACTGTTCAGCCGAAAGATGATGTTTAAGAGGGCCGAACAAGTGTAAGTCGCTTGGAGCAAGACTCATCACCTGTGACAATTCGGGCTAGCATATCGTGTCCTTCATCATGGTAGCGATTGTAATGCTGTAATGCCGGACCCATTCTTTGCATTTTGTGTTGTGGGGTCAGGATTTGCGGCACCATCGTGCACAGACTTTGTGAAAACCTAGCCTGTCATGCATTATGAGGTAGGCCATATCGTGTGAACACGCCTGGTTCCAACAGCAGCCCAAAAAAATTTATGCTGCTGGTTTTCAGGGGCTTGTGCCTCAATGTACAGGGTGATAACGTTGAGAAATAAAAGCATATTTCAAATCAGTACTCTCATTTGTTTAAGTTCTATATCCATTTGTAACTTACTTATTGGCTTACCTACGTACATATACAAGGAACGTTCCGAAATAAAACAAAGAATTAGCTGCGCATGCCCACCAATCTTAGGCTCGCCGACTTGCGTCAGGCCACTACGCACCAGAGCTCCACCGGCCAAAATCCGCCGTCCCACCTGTAACTTCCCCAAAATTTCTAAATCAGCAGCGACTGAAGCAGAGTTTGTTCGAGATTTTATTCTGATTAACAAAATTGCGCGATAAGATTATTTTCTTTTGTTTTGTCCTTTAGAACAAATATATTTTCCTTTTCATTTCTGAGGTAACAAATTTAAAGAATGCCGTTACTTTCTTCTCCAGATGTGTATATGTATTTGATTGCTTCGTGAAAACGGCGGCTCTGAATTAGACTTTTTTTTTTAATTCGCTTAATGGGGTTGGAGTCCAACTGGGTCCACTCGGCACGGCGGCCACTGATTGGCCTATTGTAGCCTGCCTCGGGTGATTATGATGATGGAGAATTTGGTGGAATGAAGATTGGCAGGGTAAATCGAAGTACTCGGAGAAAACCCGCCCCAGCGCCACTTCGTCCACGACAAATCCAGCTTGACCAGACCCGGGATTGAACCCGGGCTGCCCCGGTGGGAAGCCAGCGACTAACCGCTTGAGCTATGGCGCGGCCTCTGACTTAGAGCTTACTTACCTGGTAAGAATTTCATGATGATCCAGGTACCAAAGAAGATGCCCGCGTGGTGATATACATGCAGAAATGACACTTGCTTATCTTTCTTTCGTAGCACGAAAAATACCTGCAAGATAAATTATAAGACACTTAGCACGGCCATGGTTACAATTGAATTTTGTTATTTTTGGTGTCCGTCAATATACCTCAAGCATGGATGTACTCCGTGGCCTGTAGGCCGCAAGCGAACTATACCGACCGAGCGACTGCCACTTGTCGGAGAAGTTAGTGCCAACGTTTGCGGATAGAGGATGTCACGTGGTCATCACAACGGATCCCCACGGCAGTTAATCTCGGTTTTCTAGACTAGAGTCGCCATTTCCTTGAAATAGCTCCTCAATTAACCTCACGAGGCTGAGTGGACCCAGTTCCAGACCCACTACTATTCAGAAAATCTGGTAGCGCCGGGAATCGAAACCGGGACCTCTGGATCTGAAGCCAGGAACTCTGACCACTGAAAGCCTTTCGGCTATCATACTTTAATTCATCCGTTTTTGTTTACATGGAGTGAAACGCGTTATGAACTGTTAGCGCACAGTATATGCACAGAAAACTGCGTTTCTGGAAATCGATATATTGAATACAATGCCACACAATATGACGGTATGACACAAAAGATTTCGTTTTGTGTGTGACCCAATCCAAACCTCACTTGGGTGCCAGGTATCCTGTCTCAGCTTTCACATACCTTATTTCGTCTCTTAAGGCGACTATGCCGAGAATACTCGGTAATATATCAAAACTATCTCCTCCCATTTTCCGGTCTAGAAAACCGAGATTAATGGCCGTGGGGATTCGTTGCGCTGACCATGTGACACCCTCTATCAGCTAAAGTTGACACTAACTTCGCCGACAAGTGGCGGTCGCTCGGTCGGTGTAGTTCGCTTTCGGACTAAAACCACGAAGTTTGTTTGTTTTTTTTCTCCTCCCATTTCATCTCCATTCGTGATTACACTGCATCTCCTCTTCTTATTCGCTGTTACGGAAATCTCCAGCAGTTGCAGAAACGTGGCTAACTGATGCAGGAGTCAGCCAATTACAGGCTAGTAACCGGAAGCCTCCACGGGCAAGTGGCCCAACACAGAAGAGAAGCATTGTCAATACCGGCTTGCCTTCGCTGATGACGTAACACGATTGTGTCAACGTACCGCCATTAGTGAGGGCAAGCTGCCTTTACTAAAGAGGCAAAATTCTGATAATGTACTTTAGCATACCATCTGTATGAAGAAAACTATTTTTTGTGTCGCATTGTCAGTGGGCCGTCAGTAAGGGTGAAAATCAGTGCTAAAGAGACACGAACAGTGCTTCAGCAATATTGAAGGGAAAACTTTTGATACGAAAGTGTCAAGAAACCTTTAATACTGAAAGGAAATAAGTTTGAAATTGTACAGCAACTATTTCATCAACGCAGAAAAATAATTTTCGATCATATACTAGTATATAGTGTGACGTGCTGAGCTATGGATGACGCCCCTCTCCCCCCCCC
>NW_019720605.1:196742-216703 GCF_002891405.2 Cryptotermes secundus
CCCCCGCCAGCCGTGATGCGCCGAGCGAAGCCGAAGCGAGCCGATGTTAGCCGAGTCCTAGCATCCTGGTCGCTAGGCAACGCAAGTCAACAGCGGTGACGTCACCAAGTAGTAACAGCGGTTACCTCCGCTAGCGTTACATAGCAACACAGCGACATAGCAACAAGGGTGCCTATTACGTGGCCGTTTTCCCGTATTGTCCGATCGAGGCTACATACGGAGAAGCGAAGGCTATTCACAGCCAGTTCTAGTGTGGCTACCGCAGAGTTGTACTGAGTTGTACTGTGACAGCCGCCGAGTCGAGACGTAGAGTCAGCCAGTCAGTTGTATTCTGGCATTTGGAGTGTACTAATTGTGATACTGCAGATAGCAGTAATCGTCAGATTGTAATTTGGATGATTGTAAGTGCGAATGTGAAATAAAATTCGTTATACAAAATACGGCTTGAAGTTATTTGTCGCGATATACCCCGCGATACGCGACAATATATAGTATTGTGAGCCGGGATAGCTCTGTCGGTATAGTGTCTGGCTACTGGCTGGACGAACTAAGGGGTCGGAGTTCAAGTCCCAGTGGGGTCCGGAATTTTCACTTCTTCATGTCGTCCACACCGGCTCTGGGGTCCACCCAACCTCCTATGCGATGGGTAGGGGGGGGGCTCTTTCCCCGGAGGTAAAACGGCTGGGGCATGAAGCTAACCACTCATTTCCAGCTATAGCCGAGGTCAAGAAAATGTTGATCTATACATCCCCTCCCCCATATGCCTTCATGACGTAGGGCTTAATTAGTTAAGCACAGAGACAATATTGCCTATATATTATTAATTATTTCTGCATTTTACTGTATAACGTATAGTGCTGTCAATACTGAAGACAAATAATTTTGTTACGGAAGTTTCTGCAGTTTTTGAAATGTAATGTTTGCAGTACCGTACAGAGCTAATTCTGGTTCCGTTCTGACCACATGCTGACCGTACTGCATAATGTCAATATGTCAGTAACACCGATGGGGTGTTGTACTGTCCACACTCCATAAATACCAACGTGTCACTGCGAACTTGCCATCAGTGTTACTGACAGACACTTTTGAGCAAGCCGCCAATAGCGCCAAGAATAGCTTCTAATGCTACAAAACTCCTGCATGCACTGAAGATAACCAGATCTGTACAGAGTGCTTCGACGTTACCGTCGCCTACAGCGCCTTCGAAAGTGTGACTTAAAATTCTTTTAACTCCCTGCTTCAAAACGACTGCTGTGTCAACTGAGTGTTCAGTTTGCTGTAGGCAAAAAGTTACCTCTTTCGGAGTAAAGGAGGGACCAGGCCGAGTCTGATTTCCGTGGAAAACGTGGGAATAACTTATTTTGGGAGTTTAAATTCGAACACTATCAGTTAAGTTTCCGAGAAATGTAACTTACTTACCGTATCCAGAAGATCGAACAACTTAACCAGAAGATAAGAATATACCGCTTTCATCACCTGGAACACAGACATGAGAAGCGCGATTTGTTACTTGTGTGTACATTGGTTTAGTGTTCATACCATTTGACCAAGGTAAGAACAAAGTGAGTTCAATTAAATAGAAATATATTTGGTGTGACCTGCATATTAGGAACCGGGATAGCGCAGTCAGTATAGGGACTGGCTATCTGCTGGACGACCAAGAGGTTGGAGTTCGAGTCCCGGTAGGGTCAAGAATTTTCTCTTCTCCACGTGGTCCAGACCGGCTCTGCGGTCCACCCAAACTCCTAGGCAATGGGTGTCAAGGGATATTCCCCGGGGATAAAGCGGCTGGGCCGTGAAGCTGACTATCATCTTCAGCTAGAGCCGAGATTAAGAAAATGTGGATCTATACATCCACTCCCCCATACGCCTTCATGACGTAGTGCTTTATTAGTTGAGCACAGGGACAAATTTACCTTTACCAAGATCTGCATAGTTCTTTGTTCGCACAAAATCATTCAAATAGTTTTATAAGTAATTAGTTAACGAAGGAATTAGAATAGCTCAGTCGATATAGGGATGGCCTACCGAATGGATTTTCGGGGTTCGATTCCGGACAGAAGCAAGATTTATCTCTTCTCCGCAGCGTCCAGACAGTCTACGGGGCCCACACGGCCTCCTATTCAGTGGTTACAGGGTGTTTCCCAAGAGGTAGAGCGGCCGAGGGTTGAAGCTGTCCACTCGTCTGCATATAGTACACAGGTAACAAATGTTGGAGCTATACCTCCGATTCCCCATATGTCTTCCAGGCATAATGCTTAATTAGTTTAGAATAGGGCAGCTTTACCCTTTCGTCACTTTTAGTTACTTAAAGTACTTCTTACATCAGAATTTACAAAATAAAATTCTGTAGAGTCCGTAGACTATGGCAAGTTATTGAATGTGTAATGCTTCTTTTTTCTTGCTTCATCAGGTTCCAGTGTCATGACACTAAGCGTGACTGCTGTGTGGTAAGCTGTTAGTCGTGAATGAAGTGCCATCACTTACCAAGTAAGCGTCCAGAGTGTTTGAGTAGTCCACCGGCTCACAGAACCACCTGTATTTGCGGGCCCATCCCAGTGTCAAGGACTGTAACAGGAGGAAACTGCAGTATTGCGGAAATATTTACTAAATTTCTATAAACGTAGAAGATAGCGGCTGTTTATATGCCACTTATTCCCAAATGTACTCGTACAACGGCTACTTGGCCTAATTATCTGTAAAATGCAAAATATTATTAAAAATTGTTTCCGTGTCCTGACTTTTTACCAATAAAATCTTCATACTTGCATTTGTCGCTTCTGCAGTGGCGTGTCAAAGATGCAATAAAAGAACTTGTGACTTGATTTGTGTCCTTCGGTCAGGCTTTTCATTATTACGTGCAACGTTTCTTGTCTGACATGTACCTCACTCACTCTACGTTTTCTATCTTATTATTGTGTTTTCCTAACCATCGATATCCGAAACTTATATCATTAATATTCATTTACATTTTACTCTGTTTAGATATTGATTTCATGAAGGTTCGTCATCACATTTAAATGACGGTCTAGGTACCCAGCCAGAGAAAATGAACATATGTGTCTCAGTGATAGAGTGGGAGGCCAAATTTTCAAGGAATTACTTTCGAAATCATATTCTTTTCGGAAGCCTGAGACGGCTCAAGAAAGAAAATAAATTCGGAAGCATATCGTAGATGGAGAAAGGAAACACTGAAATTGAATTATAGAATGGTTTTATTTGATTCAGTAAAGGGCCCCTTGAAGCGATTTTTTGAAATTCAGGGACAAACAATTCGGTTTTCTAAGAGATAGTTCCCTGGGCAACATAATATTTATTAACAGCTATTTTATTATAAGTAACTCGTCGATACACAGTACTAATACTTACCCTTTCTGTAATGTAAATGCATAAAATGACCTGCGTTATGTTGTATATTTTAATAACCGTATCCAGTTTCATTGGAGGACGGTTCTTCATTAGCCGCGGACCAACACTCAAAACGAAATAAAGGTAGAACGCTATAATGGATAGAGGCGCCCATACAGAATTCATCAGGAACCAGTCGTCACTTCTCGTGTCTGAAACAGAAAGGCCGATGTTTTATTAAGTAATTCTCGTGTACCTGATTACTTTCTGAATATATTCAGCACAATCTGGTTTGATACACAGTTGAACCAGAAATCCTTCAGCACGTTCTGGTCTGATACACAGTGGAACCAGAAATCCTTCAGCACGTTCTGGTCTGATACACAGAGTGTAACCAGCAATCCCTCAGCACGCTCTTGTCTGATACATAGAATGGAACCAGAAATCCTTCAGCACGTTCGGGTCTGACACACAGAGTGAAACCAGCAATCCTTCAGCACGTTTCGAAAATTCGATCTATTTCTGTCAAGAGATATAATGAAGGAAAGTTCTTTCTCAGTTGGGCCCATTACGAAAATCTGGCCTCAATCTTTGAAAAACGAATGAAGTTATAAGCGGAACATATATTTTGCTAAAGTGACCTAGTACATGGAGAAAATTGTTGTATCTGAAGTGGTCCCTTACGTAAGAGGTACCTATGATTCGTCCGATATCTTGCTATGCAAAATGTGATCAGCCGATCAGTAAATTTTTCCGCTACATAAAGAAGAACCAGTCGTCGCTCGAAAGATAAAGTATCCCAGCAAGAAGTAATATTTCATAGAAATTACTGAGTTTGCAAAAGTGAAAAGCCATAGCTCAAATGGTATGAACTCATATGGTTAGGTCCTGCAGGCTATGAAGGGTCTATGAAGTGCTCCCAAAGGAATCAAGTGCATCTCCGATTGCATGATGATATATTTAATTATAACAATAACTTCGAATTATATTTCCTGTGCATATGGGAATGTTTTCACAGCCTTACCTCTGAGGTCATAGAATATGTGGCGATAGGCGTTGTAGGCTGCATTAATTATGGCGGCCATTTCACATCAATTGTACGTGACCTGTAACAAGATGAAGAATTATATGAATTATACTTTCCCGTTTTGTGAATTATTTGTGAAATCCAGGAGATAACGTACTCTATATGTTAGTAAGGATCATGATCTACATGTAGTCTTCTGCATTTGTCTCTAAATTTTCATGCATCTACAGTCTTCCTGTAGAATTTGTTATACGAAGTGTTTGGGGATGACATGTTTGGAGTTAATGTCATCGTAGCAACCACAGTAATCGCGGTTGTTTATTTGAATATGTTAGCCATAAACTGTCCTGGAACAACTGAGAATCGCAAACATCTCCAGATGCTCAACGCTTCTGTCGATAATCAGAGTCGAATTTAATTTTCTGGGTTAATGTTACCAGGAAATTAAATAATAATAAATTTCTTGGTGTTATTGTTACAAAGGCAAAGTAAAAAGTAAAGGTATCCCTGTAAGAGGCCGTGGAGGCCCATAGGGTTGTAAGACGTCGAGGCTCCCACATTTTCTAGACAATCGGCTTACAGATGGCGGCAAGGTTGTCAACCCTACGTGTCGGCTGCCCTTTACTCCCAGAAGTATTCTAAGAATATTCCTGATACTCATTTCTGAGTCAATCCAGGGCCATAGTACTGATGGAAGGATTAAGTAAATTGAAAAATTCCACCTCGTCGGGATTTGAACCCGCGACCTCCCGGCTTGTAGCACAGTACCTCAGCCAATTACGCTACCGCGCGCCCATTGGTGTAATTGTTATAGAGGTTTCAAATTATTTTAAAGAACTCTGCAACAGCTTCGTTATTATAACCGTCACAACACAACTATATCAAAGTCAGTGCCTGGTTTTGGCTCTGCTACATGTTTCGGCTATTGAAAGCCATCATCAGGCAATTACATGGCTAACACATATACACCACTGAACTGCAGTACTAGTGAAATTGGATACAATAATAGTAATTATATTAAAATACTTGGTATAAAAATACAATAAATTAGACTATATAAAACAAAAGTTATAGCATAAAACAAGAATAAAATTCTTCGAGGGATGCTTTACATCATCAAGTCAGTCATTGGTTTTTGTGATTTTGTTGTGTTCTCACGGACAAATTGGAGTATTCTATATTTTGTGTATATATAATGAACTGTTTTGGAGGCTCGTGATGTAGATGTAGTAATATTAATGTTAATCTGAAAATGATATGAAAGTAAGAGTATTAAATTTTGTTATAATAAACAGTTGATTTTGGTATTGAAGATATAGTGTATACGAGTACTTACTGTTTAGCCGGTGCCTCATCTTACAAAGTATTGTCCGTTCTGTAGGGAATGTAAGATTATAGTCAATGCAAGGGAGGGAGGGGGGAGGTAAAGATAAGGTATATGCGGAAGTAGTGGGAGGGGGTATAACTGTATATTATGTTTTGTATGTATCAATTATTTCATCATATATAGGGTTAAACATTTCGGTAAAATTATCATTCAGTTGCAAATTTAGTTTGCTGATTTTGTAAATGTGAAATCTTTCATAAGTATCCAAGGTTGGGCCTTTCTTGCCGATGTATAGAACTTCTAATGTTTTATCTTTCGTACTATATTCATGTGTGGCGTCCAATAAATGCTGAGCAAATTTGGAGCTTTGTCTGTTATTTTTTATGTCTCGTAGTTCTGTGATTTTTCGAAGAAATCTTTCTCAGTATATGAAAATCCCTTTCTGTCAGTGTTGACTTTCGCCCACTGTTCCTCCTCACTGCAGCTGTCTTCTCATGATTTGTTATGCCGACATAACCTTAGAGCCTGTTCCTATCGCTGCACCTAGTAATGTGGCTATTCTTTTCACAGATGCTCCAGTTAAATGCGCAACAATAATCTGTCCTCTTTCAAAATCGGACAAGTCTCCTATTTTCCGATTCTTTCACACGAGCCGTCACACATCACAATCACTAATGCACTTACACGAGCACTACAGAATGTAAACAGGCGAATGAAAAACATTCGATGTTGCCAACTAAGTTCTTTCAGTGTAACCAACACAAATTTTATTCCTCAAGTTCTTAGTGTTTCCATTATTTTGTGCACCCTCTGTATGTACCTTTAATACCATTAAGAATATCGCTTCGTGAGGAATGTAATGTGCAGAAGTTGATGAAATAACCATGAAATAAAGAGACTGATTTAGCTTGGTTATCCCTTAGGTGTATTATGTGCAGAAGTTGAGGAATTAACAATTAAATAAAGAGATTGATTTAGCTTGGTTATCTCTTAGGTGTATTATTACTTACAAAGGGAAGCTGTACTCGTATTAAAATAAATAGACTGCGGAGTCCTAGGTAGTTTTGAAGTAGTGTCCGTCATGTAGAAGTCTTCCCAGCAGCAAGAAGTGCACACACTGCGATATACTAAAGCGGGTTATGGACTCGGCAGGGTGACTTTGCCACAGGATTCAAGGTATAGGGCCTACATCAACAAAACTTCAGGTTTCATCATAATATCACCTCGACAACCATAGGCTAGATATCTGTTCAAGTTGAACATGGGTCTAGAAGAGGTTGTGCTTACTTTTGGTCTACTTTCCTTATTTAAAAAACAAAAGTAGGCTTATGAAATCACCTTACTGTCTGTGTGACTTCATGTGTTACCATTTTTAAAAAGTTTTGAATGTCTGAACCAATCTTCATGAAACTTGATATGTACATCATGGCACATGAGCGCACCTCAGCGGTGTCATTCACGTGTCCCCGCTAGTGTTGCTATACAAGGCTCTGTAAACGCTTTCCCGGCACAACGAATACACGCAACAACAGAAAATCTGTTGGACGCGGCTTTTTCTATGCGGTCTGCATCATATCACAGGAG
Organism: Cryptotermes secundus; assembly: GCF_002891405.2. NCBI lineage: Eukaryota > Metazoa > Arthropoda > Insecta > Blattodea > Kalotermitidae > Cryptotermes > Cryptotermes secundus. The sequence goes on from NW_019720605.1 coordinate 204,029, forward strand.
GGTCCGTGGATCTGTCAATGTACGTACTTCTGGCCGGTAAACACGTTCCCGCGTCAACGAAGAATTTTTGGAGACGTTATTTCCTATGTGGTCCGTGTCGTACTGAAGGAAAATAAGCTACTAGTTCTTCTCGGAACTTCCTGTTTAATACAGATTCACTAGAATCTTACAATAGGCCTAATGAGAAAGTTCCGTCCACATGCGGTTATGTTCTATACATGGACAGCCAAGTACATACTCGTACTTCGAGTCGGCAGATGTCGCACAGGGCAAACACGGTTTCATTTCAGTTGAATTCCTCTTCAAACGTTCTGCATATATTTGATCTGTTTCTTTGATTCTTCAAGGACAGTTGCTGTAGTTGTAAGAAATTTGGATTTTATATAAAGTGCATATTACAAATATTGTATATTTATGTATTTTAAAAATCAAAACGCCCAATGTAATAGTAGTTTCTAAAAGTATTGATGTTCCTTCTGATGATGGTCTATAGGGACCGAAACATGTTAGGGTGCTAAGAAGTGAAGTAGTAAAAGCTTCAACAGTCACACTGGACGGAATTGTTTTATCATTTGTAATAGTTCTGTATATACTTGTTCTAAAGATTACCAAAAGCTATCGCTTATCTTGACTGTTTTTGTTGGTACGTGACGCCATGTAGTCTCAGAGATAGTTACCGATTTTTCGGAGCATGAAGATATCAGGTTCCTTCGGAACTTTTATAGTCTACATGTCATCACATCCACACAACCCACGGTCTTAACATTCACCGTATACAGCGAAACTCGACGAATCCTGGTACGCGTGAACATGCATGTAAGTATGTAATGAGTAGGGACCGGAATTTTATGCCCTAATAATCCCTTAAATATGTATGCATTTATGCATGAAAAACTTCCGAAATATGCACATAAAAATTAATACCAAATATTAAAACTGATTTTACATTATTTTAAGACCAATAAATCCATATTTAAGTTCATTTTTTGTTAGCGTCCATTGTTTATCTTCCGTCAAAATTGCAACACTTTTACATTCTACAAGAACGTGAGGGGCAAGCTACCGAGAAAAACACCTTGATACATTTACGAAAATGACGACGCCCCGGGTGAGGTGAAATAATATGCAACAGAAATTTTAAAGGCTTTTATCTCGTTTTACTTAAAAAGAAGACCACAGCATGTGAGTTTAACACGAATTAAAACAGTGTAGCAGTTTTTAACACAGTTTTAGTAAAATATCTATAACATAAAGACACCTGAAGATGGCCGTTTGGGGCCGAAACATGTAGTGTTGAAGTTTAGAATGTAAAAGTGTTGCAATTTTGAAGGAAGATAAACAATGGACGCTAATTTGAACAATTGCAACGGAATGCTGAAATACAGATTCATTTTATGTGATCACTGAATGATTCACTTGCAATAAAAAACTATACTTAAATACAAATCATGCAACAAAGCCAACATATTTCATTACAAATTTAAAAAACCAATGGTACTCACATTTAGCTCTCTGAACTTCAAATTCTCTTCTGTTGCAGTTCACAATTACTAAATGTTCTAGGTTTTCCATAGTTAGTCGCCTCCTATTGTCTCGTAAGATGTCCTTATAGCGGGAAAAACTTCTTTCCACCTCACAGGAACTTGGGGGCGCATGTACAAAAGCCGCTCTTTGCTCAAATTTCAGTGATTTTTTACTTGGCAGTTCAGTACGTTTACCGGCTAAAATTTCTTCAATTTCACAAATTTGTTCATATCCTGGATTTTTTTTTTAAGAATGCTGTGTACTTTCCCTTTACTACTTCACCAACTCTTCCAGGAACCGAATTCAATTTGGAAACAGTGGTTTTGAACACACTTAACGACTGATACAAAGTAGTATTGCTATCGCTTGCCTCCAGTGAGGAAATGGCGGATGGAAGATGAGAGCAGTGAGCAGATATAGGAAAGATTAGTTTCTAGTTCTGCGTTTTTAGTACATCTTGGGCAGATTGAATTGATGCTGCAGTTTTGGGATCAAATGTATTCACGACATTCCTAACTGTTTCTAAATCCATGATTTATTTAAACCGTCTTGCAGTGCATACACTCATTTATCTCCTTCTCTCCCTCGCACTACATGTTTCGGCATAATAATGCCATCTTCATGTGCTTACTTATCCACCCCAAACTAGTTCATTGCATGCCTTGTTCTCATATTAAAATAACTAAAATATGTATCTATCATATACATTGTCAAACGTTAAAAATATTAAAATTGTTCAGGATACCACATTGCTACGTCGCACCTCACTACGCCAGTCACGCCCATTCTCCTCTGTTGGAGCACTCCTTCACTATCTTGTGTGTGTTGTGCTTTTGTTGTGTCTTGCTCCTGTGACTGCGTGTGTTATACTGTTCTAAATGTTTCTAAATGTTCGGTATAATAACTCGATGCACACAGCCACGTGCCCCAGCGCGGTAAAATTGGTTCTGGCGGAAGTGGAACGCTCGGTGCTTCTGCTTTAAAGACTTCTTTTCTGTACGGCGCTTTAACAAATACCTTCTACACAGAAGACACCAACTTTTCAACCAGCGGAAAATTTGCACGAATTGTTTCTGCAACACGGTGCAACCCATGGGCAAGGCAAGTCAAATGTGTCATATTTGGAAATATAACTTTAAGAGCAGTACCGGCTTTCATCATGTAACTTGCGGCATCAGTCACAAAGAGCAATACGCCCTCATACTGAATGCCATTCGGCCATAGTAAATTCATGGAACTGATAAAAAATTCAGAAACTGCGGAGCTATTTGTGGTTTCAAATTGCTCTACCGCAAGAAGATATGGGGTAGATTGTTCATTCTTATTAAGGGATCCAACTGTACAATTTGCAATAAACCGTCCCTCACAATCTTGTGTTTCGTCGATTGATACCCACACAAAATTATCTTGAATCTTATCTCCACTGCCTTCAATTGTAAGATCGTAACACTGCTTCACGTAATTTTTGCGCACAGTAGATTCATCCGGCACTTTGCACTGTGTATATACTTCTCTATGAAGTTTCTCAGAGTAGGACTGGTTAGTTTCCACAGCGGAATATCTGCCGCTAAAATGGCTTTGCATAAATCAAAGGAAAACTGTCAAAAACTATTATTAGAAAATTCACTAAGCGATTTTTGAATAGGAGCACTTTTCGTGGATTTAATTTTAATATTCTCTTTGTGTATATTAGTGTTCAAATGCTGAAGCACTTGAAAACGTTTTTCACAACCGTTTTCTCACACGATCGGCTATAAAGAATTTCGTTATCCGTACTTAACTTAATTACAGACTAGTCACCACTAATGTGAATGGCCCCAGCTTCAAATGAAGAAGCGTGACGAACCTCATGGAGACTTCGGAAATAAATAAGTGAAGTCCCTTATCGGTTGAACAGTATTACGTTGATAGCGGCTACATGTGAACGCTTCCGACTAATATCATCGCGGCCACTTTGATGGTACGCGGATGAGGCAAGTTACGAGTAGAGGGATCGGGGGAAGTCCCGTCCTGGGTATTGCATCAGAAATGCAAGACGAAATGTTGAGTCAGATATGCAACACATTCTAATACGGAAAAGAAAAATTTTATACACACGACCATGGTTGAAATTTTGAACATAAATTTAAAAATATATATGATAAACGTTTTATAAAGGAATATGCAGTATAAATAGAGATCTTCGAAAATATTATGCTTATTCATGAAATAGGCAAAATATGCATTTATATGCACCATCAAACCGTGTCCAAAATTTAAGAAAATAAGCAATTCATACATATATCCAAACGAGCATACTTTCTGGTTGCAAGAAAGAAACATGCATTTGCATTAAAATCCAGTCCCTAGTAATGAGATTGCAGAGTACCTGGAAACAGTATTGGCAGGTTGCCGCGTCCTCTGTACACTGCCGCAATGACACTAGCAATGGACACGGAGTGCGTGTACATATATTGTGCGTCAATACCAGCTATGAATAATTGTGCTTTTGAAAGCGGTTCGAACGGCGTGAGAACTTGCGGAGCCTGGTGTTGGGAAGGTGTCCTGTAATTTGAACAGAACAAATAAGCGGAAGTGATGTCAGTGGCACTTTCCGTAGAAAGATTCGTCTGTTGATTGCTTCATGTACTATTCAACGATAGTCTCTCACAACTTGATACTGTTCGTCACCCAAGCAAAGGATAGAAATCAGTTTTCCATTGCCTCCTTCACTATACTGGGGCACGCGGTAGCGTAGTTGGTTGAGGCACTATGCTACAAGTCGGAAGGTCGCGGGTTCGAATCCCGATGAGGTGGATTTTTTTCAATTGACCTATTCCTGGGCAATAGGCCCTCAGTAACCATTGGGTATGGGGATGGGCGGACCCCAGAAATGTTCTGGACTCGGTGGAGAAGAGAAATATCTCTTGCCACTTTCGAGAATCGAATCCCGGTCATCCAACCCGAAGCCTGTAGATATACTGAGATATTTCGGCTGCTAAGTAACATAAATACACAAAACAGTGAAACGAGGACTAAAGTGAAGAAGAGTGTACCGAGGTGTGCTGAACTACTTGTTGGGTACAGTTGAACTGCAAAACTCAGCTACTATAAACTATTAAAAAGTACAAACTACTTGTACTACGGTACAAGCAGGAACACCATCAACAGAAATTAAAATAAAATAAACAATCGAAAGTTTAATTTTATTGAAACCAAACAATGAACAATTCAAGTTTCAAAGACGGATTATTAACAACGTATTAAAATAACAAAATCCTAAGCTCTTAAAATACTTCTATTTCATTTTATCAGAATTTCCCATAAATTTTTCACTTCCGCTAGAGGGACAAATGACGTAACCCCGTGTGACATGCGCACTTATAGCTACAACATTTACGTTGGATCATTGACCGTCGCGTCTGGAGAGTCACTGTTCTCGCTTTTTCCATATGTTCATTACGGAAGCAGGTGGTTACCGGAAGAGTTATTCTCACTTCCGGAAAGAGTAGGAACCGTTATAACGCGATTCATAACGAAGTCGTGTTTATGTGATGGCGCTTTATGGAGCTCAACAGGTAAAATAGATTTCTCAGTGGTAATATTTGATGAATTTTGAGGGATCGGGCTATTAGGTCGAAATTATTGCTCTCCATTTTGATGTGCATGTTTTGCTACAATGACAGGGGTAAAGCGCAACAGTTTTCAGTCAAATAATTGGTCTGTGGGATAGAGATTGACCCTGAACGATACTGAGTATTGAATAATGAGGAAAGTACATTAAGTAGACTTAGCTCAGCAGTGGTGAACAAACTTTCTTGCTCAAGGGTCAATGAAGGAAAAATAAAATGTTAACATACAGCATTTGTAACGGCAGAAACCCCTAACTTGTTACTTCACTTCACTGAGTCACGCGGAAAAATATAGATTATTACATTTTAGTTTACTCATACAGAGTTCTGTATAAATTGAATCAATTTATACTGTTTGTACTTCGCAACATTTTCCGGCCATTTATTGCTCTCATCAGGTGAATCCTATTACATTAGCAGCCCAGGATTTCTGCTGTTATCCCCCTACATAAGCCAGTGTTTACAATTATTTTGCAGTATATACGTGTAGTATATACTAGTATATATAGTATATATGGCATTGTAACGTGTATTGCTATGAAACTGTTCGATAAATGCAACCATGTTCTCTATGGGCCATGTTACAACTAGATACTAAGTTATATAATGATTCTGACAACAGAGGGCGTGTTTTCTCTGGTGTCCGTGCCGCGTCTATATAACGAGATTCCCGAAATAACTCGAATACCTCGTGCACGTCACAGCACGACATTGCAATGTATGAGGCTGGCGGACCACGTGACCCTTAATTTCAACAACAGAATGTCTACGGCCGAGGTGTTCTTTGACATGGAAAAAGCCTTTGATACCACGTGGCACTCAGGCTTGCTGTATAAGTTATCAAAATTGGAATTCTCGAACAGTTTGACCAAACTTATTGGATCCTTTCTTTCTCAGCGTAAATTCAGGGTTTCGGTTGAAGGCCAAATGTCAACCCCAAGGGAAATGCAAGCAGGGGTGCCACAAGGCTCAGTCCTCTCCCCTACCCTTTTCAATTTGTACATAAATGATGCCCCCCAAACACATGGTGTTCACCTGGCCCTCTTTGCGGACGACACCTGTCTGTATGCAACAGATCGCAAGGAGGGTTTTATTGTTAGAAAACTCCAGCGCGGTCTCAGCTCAATGGAGACCTGGTGTGAGTGCTGGAATATTAAAATTAATTAAGATAAGACTCAGGGGGTCTACTTCTCTCGTAGTCGTCGACCGCCTGAGTCTTCTCTCACTTTAGATGGACGAAATGTTCCATTTGTAAGTAGTGCAAAATATCTAGGTGTAATCTTCGATAAGAGAGTGACATGGAGATTACACATAGAAATGATCGAAGCCAAGGCCTTCAGAACATTCATTAGAGTTTATTCCCTATTCAAAAGTGAGCGATTGAGCGCTAACATTAAACTAACCCTCCATAAAGCTCTTATTAGATCCGTAATGACTTATGCTAGTCCCGCCTGGGAGTTTGCGGCAGACACTCATCTAGTGAAATTGCAGCGCCTGCAAAACAAGGTTCTCCGCACCACTGGCAATTTTCCAAGGCGCACACCGGTCCGCGATTTGCACATGGCATTCAAAATCCCATACGTATATGATCNAAATACTACTAGAAGTAGGGCGTAATCTGCTGTACCGAGCCTGGATTGACAGAGGCCTTGTATATATTGTACATAAAAATAGGAATTAAGATTAAATTGTAAATATATGTAAATACTGACAATGGACTTACTAACACAGACTATGACTGACAAATGACAGACCCGACCTCTCGTCAGAGAGGGCGCCCCAAATGAACAGTACAGTAACTTCCATATAAAGAAAAAAAAAATCTGGTCATGAGCCCCAGTCGAGGCTCGACACCAAGACAGACAGACTGACTGACCGCTAGTCGCAATGTGACTTTGACTTTGACTGTAACTGGGAGTAGTTGAGAGCACAAGAAGAGAACAATCCTGTAGAGTACTCGGACGGGAATGGAACGTGCCCTAATGATCTGCGAAGTGTGTAAATCAGCAATTGTATAACCGAAGTGGCAATAAATCCCATCTAGAACCCGTTACTTTCGTCACGCATTCCCCCCTACACGTGGCATTAATGCCAGCTGCAATTTGTATGCAAATTTTAAATGCCAACTCACAATTAATTTAAATCAAGTTACTGCAACATAGAACAGATGGGATTATTATTACCTTTAATTAATTTCATGGAGCTGAGGCCTTCTTGAGAGCCCGCCAATTGTGAGGATACTCAAGAATTTCCCAGCATTTTATGGAACCCGAAGGTTCATTACCGTTTTCACAAGAGCCCTCCACTGGTCCCTATCCTGAGCCAGATCAATCCAGTCCATACCACCCCATATATTAAGATCCATTTTAATATTATGTACCCACCTACGTTTTGGTCCATATAGTTGTCTCATTCTTTCTGGCGTTTTGACCAATATCCTATATGCATTCCTCTTCTCTCCCATTCGTGCTACATGACCTGTCTACCTCATCCTCCTTGACTTGATCATTATAATTATACTTGGAGAAGAATACAAATTATGAAGCTCCTCATTATGCAGTTTTCTCCAACCTCCTGCCACTTCATCCCTCTTCGGTCCAAATATTCTCCTCAACACCCTGTTCTCAAACACCCTCAGTCTATGTTCCTCCCTCAATATCAGAGCCTAATTTTCACACCCAAATTATTATTGTTATCAATTAAAATTTATCTTGTCCCTAATTTTAAATGTTATTTTCTTCCTGGTCACTCACACGCGGTCCGTATTTCAGAGCAAGGAATAACTCTACTTTCGTATGTCAGTATGTTTTATCAGCTGTAATTGGTGTTGCGTCACCCGAAAACATTATCCAGTATTAGTGCATTAGTGCATATTGTTGGTTACGTGAGAGGCTGTGAGTAGATGCAGATGCTCTCTTACTGAGTGGGTTGTTCTTTGAGTGTAGCAGAACGAGGTGTTCATTTGTGTGATATTTATTTCCTCGTATAGTAAAGCTGATCTCCATACGGTTCGACCAGAACCTACCTCAGGGAGAGAACGGACCAAAAGAAAACAGAATACAGCAGAAGAATGTAGTAGGACGAAGAAGAGAAGACTAGAGGCTAGTGCAAGATCCGAGGCCGCGCCATAGCTCAAGCGGTTAGTCGCTGGCTCTCCACAGAGGCGGCCCGGGTTCGATCCCGCGTCTGGTCAAGAGGGATTTGTGGTGGACCAAGTGGCGCTGGGGCTGGTTTTCTCCGAGTACTTCGGTTTCCCCTCTCAATCTTCATTCCACCAAATTCTCCATCATCATAATCACCCGGGGCAGGTACAAGAGGCCAGTCAGTGGCCGCCGTGCCGAGTGGACCCAGTTGGACTCCACCCCCCACTAAGCGAATTAAAAAAAATTAAAAAAGGATTAGTGCAAGATGCAACAGTGAGAGATTCGTTATCCAGAAGGAGTTCAATATGTGAGCTGTTGTACTCAACTGTAATTGTAATACAGACGCTTAATAAATCCAATCAATCAAATCTAGAACTCCCAATATCAGTCACGCGTGACAATATAATTATTATAATTGTTTTGTCTTTGTTTGTATGTATGTATGAATGTGCTTGTTTTGTTCGTTGTCTCATTTCTCGTGCTTACTTTACAATTGCTCTTTGGGATTTTGAGTAAGCACGTAAATAAATAAATGAATAAATTATTGAACTGAATTGAGTCATCTTGACTATCATCATCATCTTCAGCTTTACAAAAAAGTTGCTGCTTCATGTTTGACGTAGGTGAAATGTAAGAAAAGCTCGGTCGTTGACAATAGTTTCTGACGTCAAGTACAAACACATTTGAATTGAATGTTCGTTTCTTGCTTTATGAGTCGCATCATTGCAATTTCTGGCGTTGTATTTGTATATATTTGAATTGAATGCTCTTGTTTCTAATTGTAATGCTATATGTAGACAACTGTTGTCCGGGTGTGGGGTTTCGAAGGAGGAGAAGGAGGAAGACCGATACGGAAGTGTCAGATCTGTTATTCATCACCAACACAGTTACTTCATATCGCATGAAATAATGAATTAATTTATATATATACGTAGGGAAGTGAAATATTATCCGCACTCTTGTTTTTCCAATTTATATACACAAAAGTAGGGGTTGAACAAGTACTTCATTTTTCTACATAGTCTCCTTCCTTTTCGATGCATTGGTCCAGCGGTCCACAAGCTTGCGTATTCCCTCCAAGAAGAAGGGTTTCGGGTGGCCGCGCAACCATTTATGCACCGCTTCTTTGTCCGTAGAAAATCGACAGCCTCGTAAAGCATCTTTGAACGGTCCAAAGAGATGATAGTCGGAAGGGACGATATCTGGGCTGTAGACAGGGTGTTCCAGCACCTCGAAACACAAATGGCTAATGGTTTCAACGGTCTGGCTGGCCATGTGTGGGTGTGCACTGTCATGGAACAACACTTTCTCAGACAATAGGTCTCGGCGTTTGGTGCGAATAATTCATTGTATCTTGCACTATTGATAGTACACCCTTTTTCCAGGTAGTCTTCCAGTATAAGCCCTTTTGAGCCCCAAAAACGGTTAGCATCACCATTCCCGCGGAAGATTGAGTCTTGAATTTCTTGTCCGGCAACTTTTAAACTTCCCGATCCACTCATTGTGTTGAATGCCTTCGATGACTTTTAGCCCCTGACACCTTCCAACCAGAGAAATCGGATCACTGTTCTTTGTTCCTCCTTGGTGCACCCTGCTAGCGGAGCGGCCATGTTTACACTGTCACAACATCAAGGAAAATGACGCGATCAAGGTCAAACCTCAATCACGTGACCACAACAGTAACAACTCTAAACATGCATGCGCAGAAGACAGTGTGACAAACCTAAAGATGTGTTATGGCGAAAGTGCGGATACTTTCTGAACTTCCCTCGTAAAATTGATGTTCGTGCAAAGTGGTTAGCATAAGTTCTTCCCGTCCTGCCGGCAGGCGTGAGATGTATACACCCTTGAGATTGAAGACCATCTCTACCGATATACGAGTAGAAAGACTGACCAGAGATTCCACCTGCGCAGATCCTACCTCAATTATAAGCTACTAACACTTACTGGCGCCCAAAAATCCTGGAATTAACTTTGTTTGTATCAGCAAAGAACAGTGTCGCATATTATAACGGAAGATTTAAAAATTGTTGTACAAAAAATTATATTTTTTTTTTCAGTTTTTTCTTTTAATTCTAATATGTACTGCAAAAATATTTTCCCAGTTCTTCACAGAGTTGTTCTACATTACAAATTCATTTCTGTTGGTAACACTTGATAAATTTTATCAGACCCTGGTGTCATAAAACAGATGGAAGCAATAAAATCATTTGGTTCTCTGCTGGGAAATCTTACATCTTGTTACACCCTTCAGATTTTCGAAACTTTTGACTAAAGGACAGAATAATGAAAGAATGGCTATTCAAGAAAAAGAGCTAGAGGGGTCCCTTCTTCAGTGCTAAGACCTTCCGTTATAGCTGCAAGAGATTATTGCCCTTTCTAGGGGCGTGAACAGACAGTTGCATCGTGGCTGAGATACAGAGGGCGATCTGTTTTCTGTGCATTCATAGTGAAATCGAATACTGTAGTTTCATTTCAACCTATATATATACATCAAGCAGATAACAACAAAAGAAGTATGTATATCGAGTTTTGCTATATATTTTTAACACATTAATCTGCAGAATCTGCAATAAAAGTACTGGCTCGTGGATGAGTTTGGGCATAACTCATACGTATGCTCTTTTTGTTGTTGTTCACTTAGGTATCATTTTAATTTTTCTATTAGGGCCTTACTCAAGTCTGTCTGGTAATTACTACATATAAAAATAAATACTGTGCATGGGCTTCAACTAGCGGCGTGTGCGCGCGCTTCTAATAGCGGAGTTTAAATGCTCGACTGGCAAAAACGGGGCACTCCGGACGTTAAAGATGAAATTTCATACACAACACGTCTACGGTAGGGTTGCCAGATTTTGTAAAATAAAAAAAAGGAGTGATGTCTCGTTGCTTGTTTATAACGAAATTTTTCACAACTAATAGGCTATAAAATATACATAATCAACATACTATATAACTTACAAAATGCTCTTACACATCTGTATTACATAGGCCTACTACACATTTATAGAACAAAACAAATATTACGTAGCCCTATTACATATTTATAGAATGCACAAAATATTACCTAGCACACATTTGTAGAACATACAAATATTAAATACTACATATTTATAACTTTCAAGGGCTGGTCGATCAGATTCTGTTAATTATATTTCACTGAACTCTTAGCACTTTTCAATAATTGAACATCACACTCTGAAAATTTATAAAATTCTGAACAGGACTTGCTTTCATAGTTCACTGTCACCTGGAGAGTTGGAACATGCCTCAAAATCTCAGTCCACTTCAAATTCAGAAATTCAAAGAATGATTTTAACTCTTCTCTTCTTTTGGCAGAGACAGAGAAGTGATTATCCAGGGTTACTCAAAAAGAAATAACCGATTTTATTATGCAATATTATATTAAAGGAAAGTAATACAAAACTCCAGCTAAGTCACAAGTATTCTATTCACAATCAACTTTTATTTCCTGTCTTAAAAGTGTTTAATGTGGCCACCACCTGCAGCACGGGCAACATCAATGCGATAAGGCATATCACGATGCACTGAGTTAATCGCTGTTGTTATTCAATGTTCAAGGTCATCGAGGTTAGTGGGTAGCGGTGGAACATAAACTTGATCTTTTACGTAGCCCCACAAGAAGAAATCACACACGGTGAGGTCTGGGGATCTCGCAAGCCAAGCACAAAGAGCAAGGTCTTGGGCCCCCTTCCGACCAATCCATCGCTGGGGCACTTTTTCATTTAAAAAAGCTCGGACCATCAGGTGCCAATGGGGCGGTGCTCCATCTTGTTGAAAAATTAAGTCATGCGAATCTGCTCGCAGTGAAGTGAAGAGCCAGTTTTGGAGCATGTCAAGATAGATTTGTCCTGTACGGTGTTTCTTTCAAAGAAAAAGGGACCATAAACCTTGTCCTGAGACACAGCACAGAAGACGTTCACCTTAAGGTGGGGATACACGAGCGCGCCATGGTTGCAACGCGGCATTACAAGTGATGTGCAGAGTGATTTGGTGCACCTCGAACAAGCGACGCGCACGCAACAAACCATCTGAATGGGGTGCGCAAGCTGCGAGCACCTCAGTTCCTTTTCTGTCTTCGCCGTCCACACGACCATGGAAGACGAGGAAGCTTTGCTTGCCTGCAGTGGTGCTGCGGTAGTTATAGCATACATTTTTCAAAAGCAGCAACGTAGACCTCGACGATGGTGGTGTAGGGAAGTGTATAAAAATGGGCACGTAATGACTTTATTAGAGCTCTCAAATGTCAAGAAATAAGCGGCCAATATAAAAACTTCACTGGGATGAGTCCCACCAACTTTGAAGATTTATTGATGAAAATCGGACCAAAGATCGGGAAAAGATCCACCAACATGCGAGAACCAGTCTCAATTCAA
>NW_019720605.1:216968-219209 GCF_002891405.2 Cryptotermes secundus
ATCGGAGTGTGGAATGCCAATGGGCTGTCACAACACGCACAGGAACTCAAAATATACTTACAAAACAACTGCATTGACATCATGCTGATTTCTGAAGCACACTTCACTGACAGGACTCATCTCAAATTACCAAACTACAATGTATATCATACACAACACCCAGATGGCACTGCACACGCAGGCACTGCAGTAATTATCAGAAGAAACATTCAACACTATGAAAGAATGGAGTACAAACAAGAAAATATTCAAGCTACTAGTGTAACCATTCAAAACTATGCCGGTGATCTAACCTTCTCTACAATCTATTGCCCACCAAAACATAATAACAACTGTAAGGACTATGAACAATTCTTCAGAACACTGGGCAATAGGTTTATAGTAGCTGGTGATTTTAACGCCAAACATACAGCGTGGGGATCACGAATCACTAATACTAAAGGGAGAGAGCTGCTGACCGCTCTTGGAAACAATAACCTAAGTTATTTATCCACGGGGGCAACCGACATACTGGCCCAATGACACCAAGAAAATACCAGATCTGCTCGATTTCTGTGTAATTAAAGGAATTCAGATGAAACGATTCTCGATAGAATCATCCTTAGAACTTTCCTCAGATCACACCCCACTTCTAGTAACCCTCTATTCACACGTAATTGAAAAAGTAAAAGGGCCGTCACTGTATAATAAGCATACAAACTGGAATTATTTCAGAGAAAAACTGGACGAAATAATTGCTATAGATATTCCACTAAAAACTGCAATGGATATTGAAACAGCAGTTGAAAACCTAACTAAAGCCATTCAAACAGCAGCATGGCAGGCTACACCTGTCCAACAGCACACCCATTACAAGGAGGAATGTTCAGTTACTGTAAAACAAAAGATAGCTGAAAAAAGAAAAGCAAGAAAAAGGTGGCAGTTAACACGAGCACAGCCGGACAAACAAAAGCCTAATAAACTTACAAAAGATCTTAAAAACTTGCTACAGAAACTAAAAGATGATCCCGTACAGACGTATCTGGCTGGTTTAACTACCACCACGGCAACAGATTATTCGCTACGGAAAGCAATGAAGCGACTGAAAAGACCGCAACAATCAATACCGCCGGTCAAAACCTCTGACGATAAGTGGTCAAGAAGCAATGAACAAAAGACCATGGCATTTGCCAAGCATTTGCGAAATGTATTTCTCCCCAACAACATCGAAAAGTACCCTAGAAGACCAGCAGGCGATCAATAGGCTCCTTGCAGCACCGCATCAGATGGCCCCACCTATAAAAAAAATTCAAAATTAAAGAAGTCAGACAAGTCATATAAAAAGAAATCAATGCAAATAAAGCACCTGGGTATGACATAACTACAGGGAAGGTCCTACAGGAAGTCTCCGAGAAGTGTTTTCACGTAATCACGATGATTTTCAATTCAGTGTTGAGAGTGGAGCACTTCCCCATTCAGTGGAAAATAGCGCAAATCATCATGGTTCCTAAACCGGCGAAAAATCCCAGAGAGATTGCATCGTATAGACCTATAAGTCTTCTACCAGTCCTTTCAAAAGTCTTAGAAAAACTCTTGCTGAAACGCCTCACACCAATCTTAGAAGAACAGAAATTAATACCAAGCCATCAGTTTGGTTTCAGAAGCAAGCACGGTACTATTGAACAGGTACATAGAGTAGTGAAAGAAGCCTCCATTGCCCTAGAAGAAAAGAAGTTCTGTACAGCAGCCTTTCTGGATATTAGCCAAGCATTTGACAAGGTGTGGCACCAGGGACTCTGTTACAAACTAAAGTCAAATCTGCCCCATAATATGTTCTCCATCTTAAAATCTTACCTTACGCAAAGATATTTCTTCGTCAAACATGAAGATTTCTACACTGAAATCTACCCTATACTAGCTGGGGTACCTCAAGGCAGCGTACTAGGCCCGCTACTATACCTCCTTTACACTGCAGACCTACCTACTACCGAAATGACCATGACTGCAACATATGCTGATGACACCGCTGTTTTAGCAACCCATATGGATCCTGCTACGGCATCTAGATGTCTTCAAGAAAACCTACATGACATGCAAAAATGGCTAAGAAAGTGGAAGATCAAAGTCAATGACAGCAAATCGGTCCAGGTAACATTTACTATGAAAAAAGGACAATGCCCGCCAGTTACACTAAATGACTCACAACTACCGCAAGCAGATGAAGCCAAGTATCTTGGCATGCATTTAGATCGCCGGCTAACA
>NW_019720605.1:219706-229023 GCF_002891405.2 Cryptotermes secundus
ATACTTTATACAGGTAACTAGATATACGTATTAAGATACATGATTTTGTTTCAGCTTCCCACAAAACCTCTGGAATGGATGCAAATATGCAAGGTATTTGAAGATGTTTGGAATCTGCCACACTGTGTAGGTGACATGGACGGGAAACACATCGTGCTGCAGTCTCCAAGAAAGTCTGGCAGTGAGTTCTTCAATTATAAAACACACTTTAGTATTGTGTTGTTTGCTGTTGTTGATGGAAACTACAATTTTGTACTTGCGGACGTCGGATGTCAGGGAAGAATTTCTGATGGTGGCATATTCAATAACAGTAAACTACATGCAATGATGGAAGATAACACTTTGAGGTTGCCTGTTCCAACAGAACTTCCTGGACGACAAATGAAAGTACCGTACTTCATTGCAGCTGATAGCGCATTTCTACTCAGAGAAAACATAATGAAGCCATACTCAGGAGATCATGTGAAGGGATCTTACCAAAGAATCTTCAATAACCGATTAAGTAGAGCTCGTAGTGTCGTCAAAAATACTTTCGGGATACTAAGTTCAGTATTCAGGGTTTTAAGAAAACCAATGCTGTTAGAACCAGAGAAAGCCAAATTAGTCATTATGACAATTATTCATTTGCATAATTGTTTGAGAAGATATTCATCAAACGTGTATACATCTCAAGAATTACTGGACAGTGAGGAAGACGGAGTATTGACAGAAGGTTCATGGAGAAACGATGTAAATATGACTTCCATGCTTTCCCTACAGAGGGTACCTCGAAGGTCCTCAGTTTACCTCCAGCAATCGGAGCGCTTCATATGCAAACCAGCGGCTGCAATACACTTCTGAGGAACCTGCAACAAATTCAATGAAAGGAGTAAAATGTAATTTGTAATTAAAATCAAAACTAAATGTAAAGAAAAGCAATTAAATGTATTAAAATGAAACCTAAATATGTACAATAAAAAGTTTACCTTTTCCTGTTCCTATTGATTTTTTCTCGCGTGACTTCTCCCTTCTGTAGGACGAGAGCAAGCTGATGATTTTTCTTTTGTAATCGTCTTCCGGACACCCTACATTCATAGCGACGTCCCGCCAAGCGTCACTTTTTTGTTCTTTTTATAATAATCATTTTCTCCGGGATTCCTCAGTACAGGGAATGATTTGTATGCCTCTATGATCCCCAAAATATCTTCTTCTGACCACTCCATCTTTGAGGCGTGCGCGCTTCGCGGGACAAATGGCAACCAAACTCGACCACACTGCGGCAACGAATCCCTTTGTGTTCGTCAGAAAAACAGACAGGAACCGGATTGCTGCGCGGCAGTCGAGGGGTGCGCTGCGCATGTTCAAAATCACGTACACACGAGCGAATACCCCTTCGTTCTATGTTGCATGTGTATTCCCACCCTTAGGGGAATCACTTTCGTGCTCAACTGTTTCATGTGGGTGCTCTGTTCCCCAAATACGCACATTGTGACGATTGACTGTGCCGCTCAAGAGAAAAGTCGCTTCATCACTAAAAATTAAACGTGAAATGAAGGTTTCGTCTTCCATCATCTCCAGCATCGAATCGCAAAATTCCATCCGCTTCCTTTTGTCGTCATTGGTAAGTGCCCGAACGAGCTGCAGTCTGTATGGTTTCAAATGTAGACGTACTGTTAGCACACACCAGACAGTGGATTGAGGGATCGCAAGCTCACGGCTAGCTCGATTTGTTGACTTCCGTGGGCTCCTCTCAAACGCAGCACGGATTCTCGCCACTTGCTCCTCCGAGACTCGTGGTCGTCCTGGACTTTTTCTTTTACACAGACACCCACTGTCTTGAAACTGTCGAAACCACCGTCGAATGTTCTTAGGACAGGGCGGATTAATGCCGAATCGCCTTCGAAAAGCACGCTGCACCGTGACAACCGAATTTGTTTTCGCGAACTCGAGAACGCAGAACGCCTTTCGCTGAGGACTCGCCATTCCGAGGGTAAACGAACAACTCAACGTTGCCGGAAGAAGACGCGACTTCAGCGCTCCTGTGGCAGCTATTCACAACTTAGATAACTCCTCTTTCAAATGGTCACTGACTCATTCCATGACGATGCTTGAGAACTGAAGCAATACGTCATGAAATCGGTTCGTTCTTTTTGAATAGCCCTGTATATATTTAAGACTACACTTTCAACATCAACATCTAATCTGTCAATTGCAAACTTAATTGTGTTATGTATGACATGATTAGAGCAATTAGCTTTCAGTAAATTTGGGTTTTTACTTCGCAGCAACTGATATACGGAATGTGTTTTTCCATAGTTCACATTGGCATTGTCTGCACAATAAGAAGACACACAATTTACATCCAAGTTGTGCTTTTCTAAGCTCTGCAGCACCAAACCAGTAATTGCCATAGACGTTTCCTCAGCACTTTCAACAAAATCTAGAAGTTTATTCTGCACTCCCTTTAAAGGGTCGAAGTACCAGATGCAAACAAGGTACATTTCTCGATTGTTTCTGTTTGATGCATCGGTAGCCAACGAAAAATAATTTTGAAGTATTTTCTGGGCATCTTAAAATAGACACAAAGTCATTTACACTTTTAGGAGCAAGAACGTACTTCCCTATCATTTCCGCTTTAGTGCGTCCACATGAATGTTTGGAAGCAATCGCGGAATCACTGAAAATATGAGACACAAGTTTATTTCCGCAGTCCAGACTGGAATAACTTAAGTTGTGTTTCACTGCATGATACACTAAATCAAGTTCGCACGCGGTGCTGTTGTCATATTCTTCTTTATTGTTTAAATTAACAAAGTATTTCGAAAGTTTATTTGAACTTCCAGAATTACATTTTTCCATAATTTTATGTCCCTTGTATTGTGCATGTTGCCTCAGGTCACTTTGTCCACCGTGCGAAGTACTAAAATCCTTCCTACACAACGTACAAAATGCCCGGTTCTCGTCTGGTCCCGGCTTAACCCACGAAAACATATCTTCCCATTTCTTAAGATATATTCTTCCGTGGAGGAGTCTCATGGATCTTTTTCGCCCTCAAACGTTTTTGCTAACTTGACACTGACTTTCTAGCGAAGATTGAACGGATTAAAAGTACACTATCACCAACAACCTCTGCTGTGGTTTAGAACCTCAACTGTTGCCAACATTCACGAAATGCAACGAAAGAAACTATAACAATGTCATTTTCCAAGGATTACAGAAATTTTACGATAATGTTTAACCCATGAAATGTAATTCGCAATGGACTTAAATAAAAAAAAAACGGAGAATTATCCACTCCAGGTAAACAATAAACGGAGGAACAAAATTTGGGTGAAAAAACGGAAGAATCCGGGGGAAAACGGGGTATCTGGGAACCCTAGTCTACGGCCACAGTATTCTTCGATACTGAGAAAGCATTTGATACAACACACCTTGGCTTGCTATGTAAATTGTAGGAATTAAAATTTTTGATCAGCCTAATCAAGCTTATTAGCTCTTTCCTTTCTCAGAGTAAATTCAGAATTTTGAAGGTGAAATGTCTGCGCCAAGGGATATACAAGCAGGGGTGCCACAAGATTCCATCCTGTCCCCCACATTTTACAGCATATTTATAAATGATATACCTCAAACACCTGGTGTCTATCTAAGTCTCTTTGCTGATGACATCAGTATATATATATATATGACTGACTGCAGGGAGTGTTATGGTCTCAGAAAGATGCAGCGAGGTTTCAGTGCTACTGAGGCAAGGTGTGAGCGCTGGAACATAAAAATCAATGATCATTAGGCTCAGGACATCAACTTTTCCAATGTACTTACATTCCCTGAGGCTTATCTTTCATAAAATGAACAGAACACCCCCTTTGCCCATCATGTGAAATATTTCCATGTGGTCTATGATAAGAGGTTTACAGGAAGACTGCACATAGAAATGACTGAAGTCAAGGCCTTCCGAACATTTAACAGAATCGACTTCCTATTCAAAAGCGAGCATTAAACTAAACCTTCATAAGGTACTGATCAGATGAATAAAGACTTCAGCTTGCCCCGACTGGGAATTAGCAGCTCACACCAACCTCTTCAATTAACCTTTAAGTGCCGAAGTGCCCAGTTTGTGCCAGTCATGAGTAAGGTCGTCGTGGCCAAAGTATCAAGTTTTGGCCAGTCAGGCATTTAAACTCCGCTAGTGGAAGCGCGCGCACACGCCGCTAGTAGAAGCGCATGCACATTCCTAAATATTTATTTTCAAATGTAGTAATTACCATACAGACTTGAGTAAAACCCTAAGAGGAATTAAAATAATACCCAACTGAACAACAGCAAATAAAAATATACGTATGAGTTATGCCAAAACTTATCCACGATCCAGTAATTTTATTGCAGATTCTGCAGATATGTATGTTAAAAATATATTGTAAAATTTGATGTACATACCTTTTTTGTTGTTACCTGCTTGATGTATATACAGTTTCAAATAGAACTACCGTATTCAATTTCACTACGAACGCACACAAAACAGATCGCGCTCTGTATCTCAGCCACGATGCAGCTGTCTGTTCACTCAAATAGAAGGGGCAATAAGCTTTTGCAGTTCTAACGGAAGGTTTTAGCACTGAAGAAGGGACCCCTCTAGCTTTCTCTTGAATAGCCATTCTTTCATTCTTCTGACCTTCAGTCAAAGATTCGAAAATCCGAAGGGTGTAAGCAGTGCTAGCAGAAGACCAAATGATTTTATTGCTTCCATCTGTTTTATGACACCAGGGACTGCTAAAATTTGTCAAGTGTTACAAACAGAAATGAATTTATAATGCAGAACAACTCTGTGAAGAACTGGGAAACAATTTTTGCAGTACGCATCAAAATTAAAACACAAAAAATTGAAAATAGAGTATAACACTTTGTATTAAAAATTTCAAATCTTCCGTTATAATATGCGACACTATGTTCTTTGCTGATATAAACAAAGTTAATACCATCCATTTATCATAAAAATTGTGCTAGATACAGCATTTTTAAACACAACGCTTAAAATTGATTAACCGCCTAACAGGAACGGACATTTAAATGAGCACCAGCAGCGGGCATTTAAATAAACTCCGGCCAGCTCAAGTTTACCACTATTTCGAAGTCCGGCGTTTAAAGGTTAACAGCTCCTACAAAACAAGGTTTCCCATGCTACTGGAAATTTTCCAAGCTGCACACCATTCTGTGATTTGCAGTTTTCAGCCTTCTGTGTGTGCTATATTATTGTATAACAAAATTGTTCAGGTAATATGACGAAGTCATACAAAATTGATAGAATGAACATGGTCACAGCATAGGACAAGGCGAAACCAGACAGAAAATACAAGAGGCTTAACTTGGCGGTGGTCAAGCTTATGACCGTTGATGAAGGATAGGCATGTGCTATTTTGCAAAGCCTGGACCGACAGAGGACTTGTGTGTAATGCAAAAGGAAGAATTTTCAATGACATGCTACATGTGCGATACATTCACCTGACAAAAGGCCAAGCATGTTCATAAGAGACATGCCCATTCTCTCTTGAGAGAGGATGTTACATGAGGACTATAACTGCAAAGGTTCAATATCTCTGGTTGTGAGTCTCAAGGGGCTTGGTGACAAAACGAACTGATTGGCTGTAAACCGCCAGTCATGAAGTAACTTTGACTCTGATAGCAGTATAGTCCTCAGAGTTAGGCTGCATGTCTCCCCAAGTCGTAAAACAGTCTTGCGGCACTCAAACCAAGAATTTCTGTTCTGGCAATTTCCAAGAGCAATTTGCACAACCACATGATAATCTAGACTTCAAAACACTTAAACCATAACTCTTAAAATAGATTGTCATATTATAGCGACTAGATACTGGGTTTGGATTGATAACTGAATTTATTAAATGCTTATAACTCATAAGCACAAATAACTATTACATTGTCACTGATTTACACTATAGAACACTAAAACTATGGCACACAAAATCTTCTGTTTTTCAATCTTTCATTGCTAGTCATGTCACTAGTCATTTCTTGGTAGTGGCTACTAACAGTGGAACTGGTGACTCTTGGAACTATTGCACCTGATTTCCTTATGCCAGCTGAAGTTTTATACAAAAAACATAGGATGGTCTGAAACAATTTCTTTCAAGACAGCACATATATGTTGCTGACTTTGTAGATTAGATAGCTTAATGTTCTCTCCCTCCAGGTACACACGAGCCCTCTTAGCAGCAAGATGTGCATAATATGTAGGTGCTGGATGGGACACACTGCGTGTACAACGTGAGAACATATGACATAAGTAGTATGCAATCTTTTCAATTTCATTTTCTGTCATATTATCATCATTCCACAATAAATGATACTTGGTAGGTCTGCTAACACCCTGGATGCCGGAATGGCTAACCAGATAAAAGTCCACTTCAGTCGGGTGAGTAATTTCACGATCAACCACTGTACCGGGAGGAACGTTCTTATATCTCCCATCTGCATCCTCACTTCTTGGAAAGAATCGGGTGTGGTGACGTTTCTGCACCACCAGGAATGTCACTTTAGGTTCATATTCTTGGCCCATAGAAAAACAAGCACGTCGAATTGCATTCACCTCGCTGTTCAAAACCTGTGCGAACTGTCCATCACACAATCTCAAAATATTATCCTCTCTGGTTTGCAAGCATATGTGTGTCTATAAAAGAACAGACGCTGCTGTCTCATGATATTTACCAGGTCTTCAATGATCTCTACCTTTGGAGGTCATAATCTAATCTGGATGTTGTACTTGAAAGCCTTTGGATCATGGCTGGCAGTTACAGCAGCAACTAAAGGGATGCTAACCTGATCCGGCGATGGATGGGTCACATCAGCTCCTACTATAATAACTGGGCGAAACAAACATGGTTTATACCGTTCAGCTTTGAGTTGATTTTCAATAGAATGTTGGAACATACAGCAGGATTCAAACGTGACATTGTTCTTCCCTTCACACATTGAGTCAATACTCCAACATTCAGCTCTGCTACTTTCTTCACTTTAGCATAGCAGTCTCCTCTATCAGGAACAACCACCACCAGCAGCTGAACTTCTCTCTTTACTGTTTTAAAGAATTCCATTAGTTGATATGTATTTTTTGTTGGAGGCTGCATAAACTCTGGGGGAGGAGGAGGAGCAATGTCCATTCCCAAAGTTCGACCCGCGTTCTGCATTTCAACTCCAAACTGTCTCATCTCATCTTCTTTTGTATATTTGTTTAAGTTCAGAATAATCCAGTGAGAAAGCTTGTTGCTGCTCAAAAATTTTAATGGCCTCCAAACACCCTTCATAGGCTTTACAACATTTTTTATTTCAACTTCAATATTATATTGTAACTGTGGTGCCTCTAGTACACGAGCCTCTACTTTTTCAAATCGGTCACTGACTGAGAGGCCAAACTCTTTCATACATGGGTTGTCATTGAATCTCACTGACTGCAGCGCTTCCTGATATCGGTAGATGTTGCAGTGTTCTTTATCATGTTTGATATTTGTGTCTCATTCAATTTTCTGATCGTGACTTGACTCCTTGTCACCGTGCACAACTCTGCTGGAACACAGATTGGTTTGAACCTATTCATGGAGCCAACATGAAGACATGGAAGATGTGGATATGAAAGAATTATCTTCTTCTCATGGGCAAAGTATTCTGCAACAGATATCCATGTGTGATCATCCAATTCAAAGAACTGTTCAACTGGACTTTTTGTAATATTGTTCACTTTGTATGTCCTCTTGCTGGTTGGCACATCTGGAAGCATATAATCAATCTTCAGGCCATGAATATAGTTCAAGAAATCTTCCTTTTGCTGGATTGATAGTTCTTTCTGAAGGTCTTCACACCTGAGCTTGCATACCTCCAAAATAAGGTCTACAACATTTCTTGCCGAGGGGAAGCCTTTGTGAGCGACATCAATATTAACAAAGAGTTTCCATCCCAGGATGACACTTTGAAAGAATCCATGCCACATTTTGAAGCCATCACCTAGTTCCACTACTCGACCCTTTGGAGGACTAAAGAGAGAGCGTCCTGCCTGCACAAGCCTGAAGGCTGACACATTGCGCAGTATAATATCAACAGCTTGAATGGCTTTTTGAGGAGGAAGAAGAGAAGCCCCACTAGCCGTGTACTGTACTAGAGACTGCAAATCAGCCTGAGATGCATACTTGATGGTAATCTTAAACTTTCTTTCTTTACCAGATTCATTATCACACAAAGCAATATGATCACACATCTCTCTGCCAAATGGCAGCTCTCCAGAGCTATACAAATTTGTCTTCCCGTCAAATGCTGGAAACCGTTTTGGATAATGTTTGAGCCTAAATTCTTCCATGGCAGCCCTCAACATTCTCTGTGGAACTGAGGGCTCTAGTGTTACATCATAATGTATGATAATGTTGTTTCGTACTCTTGACAAATCCAGTGCAAAATGATTAGTTTCAACAATTATTGATTTCCCCATGGTTCCACACTTATTCCAATCCTTTCTCATTGGTAATTGCAATGTCTGAATTAACTGGTTTGTTGTTTCAGCACTTGATGTATCACCTACAGTTCGCTGAGCAGCTCATGCTGACAGTGCTCCTTGTGAAGTACTTCCATGTACTAGTCCTTGTCTGTGTGGTCCTGTGTGGCCACTGCAAAAACCAGAAGTACCAACAACTGCCCCCACCTGGGTTGGTAGTACTTGTTCCTGATGAAGCATCATCTTCTGCTGCAGGGGTTGAGATGGTCTAGCATGTCCTTCAATACTTAAAAGTGTTTCCTGTTGCTGTTGCTGTTTAAGTTGTGATGGTTCGATTTGTGTCCTTTCACTTCCTTTCTGTCCAGTGCCAGTTTTCTCTGACCCCTCACATTGCTCTCCAGTTTGCTGCCTCCAAGATGTCTTTTGTACTTTCTTACTCATTTTGTTGAATCAAATTTTTGTAACGTGTTTTGCTGCTGAAGACGCCGTTCGGATTGTTATTTGGTTTATTTAACAACCTACAAGTCTTGGCTGCAATTAATTATAACACTGTTACGGGTTTACATACTTTACAACCCTACACACAAATCTCTTCACACTATCACGATTCACTTGTTACAACTGAACTCTGTGACTACTACAATTCAACTGACTCCTTAAGTCAAAGTCAAAGTCACATTACGACTGTCGGTCAGTCAGTCAGTAAGTCTTGGTGTCGAGCCCCACCAGATATTTATTACTGTTTGACAGTTACGGTCTTGTTTTTGTGGGGCGCCCTCTCTGATGAGTGGATGGGTCTGTCATTTGTATATGCTGCTGGCCCTTGCCAGCACAGTCTTTCTTGGGTCCG
>NW_019720605.1:232903-241392 GCF_002891405.2 Cryptotermes secundus
CCTGAAGGCTGACACATTGCGCAGTATAATATCAACAGCTTGAATGGCTTTTTGAGGAGGAAGAAGAGAAGCCCCACTAGCCGTGTACTGTACTAGAGACTGCAAATCAGCCTGAGATGCATACTTGATGGTAATCTTAAACTTTCTTTCTTTACCAGATTCATTATCACACAAAGCAATATGATCACACATCTCTCTGCCAAATGGCAGCTCTCCAGAGCTATACAAATTTGTCTTCCCGTCAAATGCTGGAAACCGTTTTGGATAATGTTTGAGCCTAAATTCTTCCATGGCAGCCCTCAACATTCTCTGTGGAACTGAGGGCTCTAGTGTTACATCATAATGTATGATAATGTTGTTTCGTACTCTTGACAAATCCAGTGCAAAATGATTAGTTTCAACAATTATTGATTTCCCCATGGTTCCACACTTATTCCAATCCTTTCTCATTGGTAATTGCAATGTCTGAATTAACTGGTTTGTTGTTTCAGCACTTGATGTATCACCTACAGTTCGCTGAGCAGCTCATGCTGACAGTGCTCCTTGTGAAGTACTTCCATGTACTAGTCCTTGTCTGTGTGGTCCTGTGTGGCCACTGCAAAAACCAGAAGTACCAACAACTGCCCCCACCTGGGTTGGTAGTACTTGTTCCTGATGAAGCATCATCTTCTGCTGCAGGGGTTGAGATGGTCTAGCATGTCCTTCAATACTTAAAAGTGTTTCCTGTTGCTGTTGCTGTTTAAGTTGTGATGGTTCGATTTGTGTCCTTTCACTTCCTTTCTGTCCAGTGCCAGTTTTCTCTGACCCCTCACATTGCTCTCCAGTTTGCTGCCTCCAAGATGTCTTTTGTACTTTCTTACTCATTTTGTTGAATCAAATTTTTGTAACGTGTTTTGCTGCTGAAGACGCCGTTCGGATTGTTATTTGGTTTATTTAACAACCTACAAGTCTTGGCTGCAATTAATTATAACACTGTTACGGGTTTACATACTTTACAACCCTACACACAAATCTCTTCACACTATCACGATTCACTTGTTACAACTGAACTCTGTGACTACTACAATTCAACTGACTCCTTAAGTCAAAGTCAAAGTCACATTACGACTGTCGGTCAGTCAGTCAGTAAGTCTTGGTGTCGAGCCCCACCAGATATTTATTACTGTTTGACAGTTACGGTCTTGTTTTTGTGGGGCGCCCTCTCTGATGAGTGGATGGGTCTGTCATTTGTATATGCTGCTGGCCCTTGCCAGCACAGTCTTTCTTGGGTCCGGGTCCCTTGGGATTTGTAACCATATTTTACCGTCTCAGATATGAGACTGACTCCTTAGGCAGTGTAGTTCTCTTATAAACCCACAGCCAGACAACGGGAAAATGCCTCGCTTCATTGTTGCCTAGTTGCCGTGTTTACAGGTGTTGCTGGGAACGCTATCGAGAGTTGTTTATTGCTGCATAGCAACTGCGGCATCCCCTGCTACGTCACTGTTGTCACCTGCCACATCATAGTGAGAAGCGCTGCCACGTGACCACAGGTGAGGGGGCGGAGCGCTGACCAGTACCAACACTGTAGCACAGGCAGCGCTGTTATGCCGCCACTTGGGGGGGGGGGATGGGGGCGTCCTGAATAGCACAAATACATCACATTATAAACACACTCTATATGTCACTAGAATTACAGCACACAGAGTGTTCTGTAGCTACAATTAATTATACCACTATCACTGATCTACACCCATTAAAGAAAACATGTTTACTGCATCTCTTTACTGTTCCATATTAGCCAACACCATAAAAGGTAATGACTGCATCCATTGCAGCCGAACATTTCCCCACTTCCTTCCTTCCTTTTCTTCAGTTTAGTTCATTCTAGCAGAAACAATGGCCTTCTCAACTGTCAGTGTCACAAATATTTAAACCAGAAACACAAGTGAAAAGTCTGATGAAGGTATCTACAGTACAATCTGCAGATCATGGGTAACTGAAATGAAAGCACAAGTCTGATTCATATCGTCTCTTGCTCCTTGGCCAGATTATACTCATCTTCCTTCTGATGTGCTCCTTGCAGGCTTTTCTTTTGACCAGTTTCTTTTCTGGATATTTCTGAGATTAATTTCTGAAACAATGTGAGCATAGGTCTACATTTTTACAATCAAGTTTATTTCAGTCCAATGTGACATATGCCTTCACCACTTCAGCACTTAGTTACCCAACATGTTTCGATTCTTAATGAATCATCATTGGAGGTATACTACTACAATCAGGAACCCACCAATATGTAAATGTTTTTATAAGACTACATACACTTAAAACATTTATGATGCTCACTATATGTAGTTGTTAATTTTCCACTGTCGAAATAGATGTTTGACGTAAAGTTTTATAATAAGAACATTCTTGAAGTATATTACTTAGAAGTGATGTAGTTGCAATCACTTCCATAAAAGATAGTTTAAAAATGTAATTTTCCACTGCACTGTATATAAAATTCAATTTGTTTCATCACAGCAGCCATTTTACGTTAAAATTATGTTATGAATGTTTGTAAAAACTTATTTTTAAGTTAAAAAATTTGTTCATGAACCATTATGGATCATGTCTCAGATTGTGCTAGCATTTTTCAAATTGTGGTGAGTGTTCTGTCAACCTGAGGGCTCTAAAATAAAAAGAGTAGGTGTAATAACATCAGAAATACTGTGATACAAATTACATGATTCATATAGTCTACTTGCTACTTAATTCAGCTAATTTAATAAACCAAAGAATGGAAGGAATTAACAGAAAAGCCTTTTCAAAACTCATCTTGAAAATAATGGCGAAGTCAGATGGGACTTTCACATAGAAAAATTGAGTTAAACTGAAAATGTAGACAGTGCTGTGTTAGAAATCAGTTGAATATCACTAATTTCAAACATGCTATCCAGCTATGACCAGCTATAAATGAAACAACACTAGCAGATATAGTAAATCGTTTATTACAAGCAGGTACCAGTAATAAAGACCAATGGAATGTCTCAACTCTGTTCCTATGATATAACATCAAAATATCAATTATGACTTATACATTTGCTTTTGAACAAGTCTGAGCTAATTAACATGATTTTTCTAAATATGTCAATTAACTTTCTCCATGACAGTGACAAATTATAGTTCTTAGCAGATTACTACTCTTGCACCCTGAAGAAGAAGAGAGCATCTGAAATGTTAGTAACATTCTACTGGGCTACATAGAATTATATCCCAGAAAACAGTATTTTTCACTGTTGTTAAGAACTTCAAATCTCGATCCACTTCTTACTTTTAGAAATCGCCTGAAAGAGGGTTACAGGCACAGTGTGTTATATTCAGTACGCAGATCTTCCTTACTTGACTTTTAGTGAACTACATGGTCCATTAGAAGTTCATTAGTCATTGCTGTAAGAACTTCAAATCCACTTTCAGACAATCATGTACAGCAGGTGAAAGTGAAATTTTTATACCTCTTCAATGCTCTATAATGTACACGTACTTTCAGTAAAGTTTGTCTGTGTATCTCCTCTGTTTACAAGTTCCATATTTTAATCATAGTCAAAAAAAAGGGCCCTTTCTTTTCACCTGCAGAGGAATCTGCTTTCCTTGTTTCTAGCATCTGGTCATCTGAAACTGTTGTTAGCATGGATACCTCTTGTTCACTGTGTGACTTTATGCCATGAACCTCATTTGGGTGTGTAGAGCAATTTGCTTTCTTGACTGCTAAGTCTTCTTCAGGCTTGTGCATGTCCCTTCTGTTCAGTGTCACAGCACCACAATATCCTATATTTCTGTCATACAGAATTTTCACTAGTAGTGGACTGGTGTATCACTTATTAAGGTAAACGTGGTGGCCTCTGTCAACATAAAGTTATGCCAATGAAGGAACAACAGAGCTGGCAATTCACACATTTACTGCATGTTGTGTTTTACTTTAATTCCCAGTGTATATGATGGAGCCAGTTGCAGGTCACATAATACAAACATTTACACCAAATCTGTAATGTTAAGTGGTGGTGAAACAACATATCTCAGCTGCTCTTTCCAACAGACCATGTTCTTATCTGTGCATAATCCCTGGGAAGAAGGGAACAATGTTTTCAGTTTCTCGTGCAAGTGACTATTTCTGACTTTGAACACAGCATTTCCTTCAGGTTTATCATCACTGTTACAGAAGAACAGCATTCACAAAAGTAGAAATCAGTCTTGCGAAGAGTACACTGAAGAATTGGGTTGAAATCATAGGATCCTCAGACCAGTATTGTTTCATTTTGTTTTTCACAGTCTGCTCCATCAGCATTACAGTAGTGAGGCATGTATACATTTGTCAAGAGATTATGTTATGTCACTCACTCAGGAGATAGGGACTAGCTCTATCGATTGGGCCCAACTGAGGTTTTATCTGAAGATGGAGACAATCCAGTCTCCAAAACGTTGCGTTTTTAAAAAAAACAGGATGGTTTTTAGACAAAGACAAGACGATGGATAATGTCCAAAAACATAATACTTGCACTTCCTAATCTTTCACCTTTGCTTCTACCATAATACAAAAGTATGTAGTACATGTTTCTTTCTGTAACTATTGTATGAATGAAATTACAGTTCACAAGGTATTGCAGATTTCAATTGCTTTTTGTTGTTCATTCACATTCATGTGGGCACTGCAGGTTGAGCTGCCAAAGTGAAATGAGCAACATCCTTCCATTCCACACAAAGCCAACAACCTTCTCCAGTTTTCTCTGTTTTGGAGTTGGGTACACTTTCAGCAGAATGAGATTCTCCACTGCTAGTCTCACCATTGTAACTTCTCTTGCACAACAAAACCTTGGTCACATCCATCACCTCTTGGTTGATTACTCTTATTGTCTGCCATTTCACCACTGTTTGATTCACTGTTCATTATGAGCTCTATAATTTCATTACTCCTTTGAAACCTGTGCCGCATTTGTAAAGGGACTATATTAAACTAAGTGCTACTGTTGACAGGAGGCTTGTCTTCATGAATCTAAGGCTGAAGGTGGGGAAGGTGTGATGAAGATAAAGAAAGGATACGATGAGCAGAGCATGTAGCATGCATGGGGAGAATAGGAATGTATACAGGTAGGATAGGCAAAAGGAAAGAAATTACTTGGAAGACCTAGATGTAGATGAGAGGGTAATATTAAAATTGATCTTACAGAAACAGGATGGGGTAACATGGACTGGATTCATCTGGCTCAGGATAGGGACCAGTGGCACACTCTTGTGAACATCAGCTTTCATGTTCCATAAAATGTTGAGAAATACTTGAGTAGCTGGACAGCTGGTGGTTTCTTAAGGACTGCATCTCCTGTGGAGTTAGTTAGAGTGTGATGGAGAAAAAATAAACAAAAGTGGTCAGTGTTATTTATACTAATATTTCTTCAAATATAAATTTATTGCTCGACTCTGAAGGAATCATAAACATTCAGAGTCAATCACAATTGCTTCCACTGTTTATGATATGCATACAATTAAACTACAAACCGTTTCTGCACTCAGCAAATGCATGGCTTGACATATGATTAAAAAAGGTCCAAGCCCTATAAATACATGTCAGGGAAGGACAGTGATAGTTGGAACTGCTAGGTTGACATGTTGACTAGACAGTGGGGAAGACTTATGCCCCCCCCTCCACACACATACACACACAGAGAGTTTGTCCTCAAGAGTGTTAACATAGAAAGACTGCTTTATTTCTAAAGGCTACAGTGCAAAAAATCAAAAAAGAAAGTTCTCAAAGATTAGCAATGAAAGTGGTGTAAAATTTCGATACAGCATTATTTCTATTGCAGGGAACATGATCAAAAAATGTAATGAAAAATGGAAACCCCTTAAACATTAAAATAATCTATCATATCTGCTCACATAATTTACATACTTTCTTGCCCAAAAATCTGCATATCAGTACTTACATTTCTAAATCTCCATTCAAAATACCTACCAAAACTGCTGTAAGACAGAACAGCTGTTACAATTCACCAGAACCATACATGATATGGTTACATGCTTTATCCAGGCCAGCAAAACCATCCATGCCAACCTTGATTCCAGCTATTTGGCAGCCCAAAATGATAGAATCTTGTAACGACTTCCCTCTAGACAGGCCAAAAATTGCTGCACCGCAAAATGTGTCCCCTGCACCAAGGGTGTCCAATACTTTGTGTGGACAGAATGCTGGAGACTGAACAACGGTTCCATCATGTCCACGAGCCATTGCTCCTTGTTCACCCCAAGCACTTATTATAGTGGCACTGAAACAAAACATAAATCACTATTTACTTCTTGTGATGAATGCCTCAAGTTCTAATTTTTTTCTGTAATGCAATATACAGTAAAACTTGGTTATAGCAACATCGGTTTCTGCGACACCTTGTCTATTGCGTCAAATATTCAATGGTACGAACTAATTCCTCATAAAGCAACTGTTTTAATACCTTGCTTAGTACGACATGCACAAATGCATCAACCTCGCATGTAACGTCATTTTCATTCCTGAATTTCTCTGATATCGTGGGAAAGTTCGATGTGTCTGCCCACCCTCACTTTCTCTACTTGCTGACATGACTGTCCTGGAAGAATACGACCGCGGGCTGCAAGAGGAGCGTGGGTTTTATGCGAAAACAAGGGTGTGGGGTGGGACTGCGTGAATAGTGCAAGAGGATGTGGCAGGTTGTTAACTGCATTCCTTTCCTAGAATCTCGTCTAACAGGACCTCACATTGTCTACTTACCCTATAGTGTTCCTGCCTAAACCCAGAGAAGTGCAGTANCGTGTGTAAGGGAAAGAGATAATCTTTTAATGCACCTGCATAGACTTTTGGTGGAATCACCACTTACTCCAGGCTTTCTTGTAAACTCACATGTTTCGGCCACACAGGGCCATCATCAGATATATATATATATATAAAGTAAGTAAAGTAAAGCTATCCCTGTAACAGGCTGTGGAGGCCTATAGGGTTGTCAGATGTTGAGGTTCCCACAGTTTCTAGACAATCGGCTCATAGACAACAGTAAGGTTATCAGCCCTATGCGCCGGCTGCCCTTTACCCCCAAGAACATTCCAAGAATATTCCTGGTACTCATTTCTGTTAGAGGCTGAGTCGATCCCAGGCCCACAGTGTGGCTGAAAGGATTAGTTAAATTGAAAAAATCCAAGGACCTCATCAGGGTTCGATCCTGTGACCTTCTGGCTTGTAGCATAGTGTCTCAACCAACTATGCTACCGCGTGCCCCGCAATATATATATACATACAATTCTGAATACTGGCCCTTCTGATGTACATTAGGTTTTCAAAAGTCTGGTACAAATAAATGTGTTGCACCATGACCCAGCTGTTACGGTCAACTATTCACAGCTTTCCAACAGTACAAAATATATGTTACCATGAACAAATACTGGGAATATTTTTAGTAACTAGACACATTCATGGCTCTGCACTTCACCGTGACCAGGGCATTGCTGGCAGCGAAGCACACTCAAATTCTCCCGATGACTCAGCAAGCTTGGTGGCTGACAATGTTGGAACGGAGGAGAATAATTAACTTCTAGATCCTTACACAGTAATGGCAGGCAGTGCAGTTCATTTATGGGAGTCTGTTTACGAACTGTGAGTGGTAGTTAGTAGTTATCAGCGCCATGAGCCATTTGTTCCCAGCACACGCACGCACACAGAGTAGACCTAAGTGCTGTCCCTTGCACTGTGACCTTTAGTGATCTAGGAAGTCACTGCAGTTGCTTCAATGACATGCTGAGGGCGATCACTTCCTACTGAGCATCATGATCCGTGATGAAAGCTGCCATTTTAACCCCAAAATGACAGAGTATGGAATGGCATCATACTGCATTTCCAAAGAAGGCCAGCCCTCAGCTGGAAAAAGTTAAAGGAACAATTTTCTATAATGTAAAGGGGTACATACTGGCTGATTTTCTGGCCAGAACGGGAACTGTCAATGCTCCAGAAACAATAACACACACTTTGTGACAAGCTCCCAATGAAATGACACATCAGTGGAAACTGAAAAGTCTGGCTGGAAAGTGATCCCCCATCCTGCCATGGCTGCAAAATACAGGAATAGACTTCTACCAGAGTATGTGCAGCATTGGCAAAGATGCCAGGACTGTTCTCAGGATTTCGCGGAATAGTTATCCCTTTTGCGCGGTCATTTAAATTCCACTGCCGTGTCTCTCCGGCGGTAATATATTCAGCCGTCCATTTAAATTTTGCTCGAAAATGATTTATTCATCATTGTTCTTAAATTATATGAGATAGGAACATGAAACTTTCACTAAAATGATCTTAAAAGGTGGTTTTATAACCTTGCCTTATAATATGAGCGCCTGGTATCTCGGCAATGGAAGCAGTTGGTTTAGAATTTGAGCAGTGTATCGTACGCCTTGAAGCATGAAACTTTCACTAAAATGATCTTAAAATATGGTTTTATAACCTTGCCTTATAATATGAG
>NW_019720605.1:241452-244002 GCF_002891405.2 Cryptotermes secundus
TAGGGGTGACCACAGAATTCATGAAGTTATTCTAAGAACTGGCTGGTATGTAGTGAACGAAAGCAGAGCTTAGCTGGCTCAAAAAAATATTTATGGTCATCCCTCAAAACGACCACCAAGGTCAGTACGATAAAATGGAGTCAACTGGAGCGATAATACATGAAGGAATGAGTTCTTTTCCCTCCCCCACACACACCCGTATCGTCACAGGGGGTGACCACAGTGTTCTGCCTTAATTTGTGGCGTTTTTCTAAGAACTGGCTGCCATGTACTGTGAGAAATCAATCGATCTTGCAAGAATAAAATTTGGACATCCCTCTTCTAAGAATTCCAATTGCGTGTGTTAGTGTGGGCAGCTCAGGGCAATATGATATTATAAACACAGCACATATCACGTCTCTGCTGTTTATAAATTCATAGGAAAGAAAACACGCCATTCATAACAGTTTGAAGGAGGAAACCACTACCAGAAGCAACATGATTTTGCTGCAAGACAGGCATATGTAACGATGACTTAGCACAGCTAAACAAATGCCTCATTAGATACGGCTCTCCTGACAACAGGCCAGCGAAAAATCTAACAATCTACAGCAAAACCATCAATTATTATGGGCGTTATAATATAGGTGTGCAGCTGGACGAAACATAGACGTCGAACCCCCGCAGACGATTTAAATACCTTGACGAAACATACACGTCAAACCACGCTGAACGGTTAAGGGACATCTCCAGTAACTCAAGGCAATATGTTTTGCTTTACTATAGAATAAATGTACTCATCACTTTTAATGTGGCTTACAGAGAAGTTAATCCATTAATGCATATCCCTTGTGAAGCCAGCATTACAAATTACAGAATAGGGCTTACTTGGGTTTAGCGTCCTGAGCAATTTTCTTGAGTGTTTCAGACATGTTGGTACAGCCACAAAATTCAGCAAAATCCTTTCCAATGAACAAAACATCAGCCCATGGTATGAGGTCCTGCATTTCTGCACGAGGCTTTTCAATTTCAATGGAAATGGGCAGAGCCTTATGTCCCAGTCCATGGCCTCTATCATGCTCAGAGATATGATTCTCATTCCAAAATTCAACCAACTCAATCATCGAAACAACCTCTTCCACATTACGTCCCTGTAGGACGCAACAAATAACAACAAAATATAGGAACAATGACATCAATATGTTGCATGCGCCACTTAAGATCATTATTCTACATATCTGCAAGGCCACTCAACTGTACAAACTGTTTCTGCAAAAGAGGCAATATTATTACTATAAAAACAAGCTAAGGAATGGAGGCATACCGTAACAATTTTGTCATGTTCACTCTGTTATTGCTTCTGCATTTTCAGTTTGTGAATCCTACCTTTCAGTTCTCTCTTACAAACAGTTATAATGATGATTCCATGAAGCACATCAGGACTGAGATCATGCAAATTATAGATAAACAGGATTTCTTTTACCCTGAATTGCAGTATTTTGCTGAAACAGCTGAAGTACTTCTTTCTGTGTAGCATATCATGATCAAGAACAAGAGACTGCAGTGCAATGACCAGTTATGCTTTATGCTGGACTTGAGGCTTTCAGAGTAGTGCCTGTGAACAGTTACTATCTTCTGGCATGTGATACCATGTAGTCTAATAGCCGACCAAACTGCTACCAGACTACACGGTGCTGCAACACAGACAATGGCGACTGTTCATTCCCATCACCAGGGGAACCTCACACAACCGCGTAAGTCCATCAGTTCTGCCATCATACTGGGGCAAAAAGTTGGATATTACCTTTGAACTGGTACACTCTTGCCATTAACCTTTACCGTCCTAATGTCACAAATGAATGACAGTGGCAGCAACCCGAGTTGGCCTAATGTCATTGATTTATGACACATGGCATGTGCACTCTTTGTCAGTGCTGACGGTTTTATGTTGGGTTTGAAACCAAAACAAACCCACGCAGGGTCATGTCAGAGGTTCATTCCTTAGCTCTGAACATAGAAATCGTTTATCACGGTACTGGCTTCGATAATATTTACGTTTATATATGAGTGTTCGTGACCTGGTCAGCCAAATATAGCCCAGCTTTGTTCTGAGAACTGAAGGGGAAATATTCGTCAGTGCTTGCAGATCAGTGCTTCAAGAACTTTCAAGAAAGTGTGAAGTATTCAAGGAATCGTTTTCAGTGGTGAACTATCAGTTTGGAAGTCAGTGTTGGATTGTGTAATATTTCTTTTTCACGTAAAAAGGTGAGTGTCAGACTATCATATATTTGTAAGTTTTGAGGTTTTCACGGCGATGACTATGAAGAAAGTCGTCTTCTGGGATATGACGCCGTGTATTCGTGGTTTTTACCGACGTTTCGGAGGAACGTATCGCCTCCATCTTCAGGGCAGATGGATCGTGTTGCGAATATAGAAGCAGTAGCATCTGTATTCGCAACACGATTCATCTGCCCTGAAGATTGAGGTGATACGTTCCTCCGAAACGTCTGTAAAAACCACGAATACACGGCGTCATATCCCAGAAGACGACTTTCTTCATAGTCATCGCCG
>NW_019720605.1:244242-270888 GCF_002891405.2 Cryptotermes secundus
AGGCAGAGGAACCGGAAATTAGGTTTCGTCATAGAAGACCCGGGGATTTGCCAAAGGTACTAGACTTCACTGGTCCTCCGAGTGGAATCAACAGATCAGCTGCTCCCAACATAAATTCACAGTCCTCTCCTTTTTCCATTTTCATTCTGTTTTTCCAACAAATATTCCAGATCTTGGTGCAAGAAACCAATAGATATTTCCACCAATTTCTGGCACGCCAAGATGCTCCAGGCCCCTCTGTTCAACCCCCTGACGTTACAATTGAAGAAATATATAATTTTTTGGCAACAATAATTCAAATGGGCCACGACCAACGGGACACCCTCAAAGATTATTGGTCAAGAGATGAGCAATACAACACGCCATTCTACCGTAACACCATGGTACGAGACCGTTTCCTTCATATTTTGAGATTCCTACATTTTGAAAATAATGAAGCTCCTCCAAATCGAGATGACCCAGAGTATGATAGGCTCTGGAAAATTAGAAAAATTTTTGACAATCTGAACAACAAATTTTGTGAACTTTACAATCCAGCAGAGCGTCTTGCTGTTGATGAAGTCATAGTGTTATGCTAGCCTGAATTATCACAGGTAATGAGTCTTAGGTTCACCATTACTAGCCCGAGACAAAGCACGCATCAATGCAGTGGAAACATCCTGCATCGCCTTGAGGCTGGAATGCAGTGAGAAGTATGCCTTCATGATAGGCGGTGCCATAGCTCAAGCGGTTAGTCGCTGGCTTCCCACTGCAGCGGCCCTGGTTCGATCCTGGGTCTGGTCAAGTGGGATTTGTGGAAAAAGTGGCGCTGGGGCAGGTTTTCTCCGATTACTTCAGTTTCCCCTGCCAAGCTTCATTCCAACAACTGCTCCACGATCACCCTCACCTATCATCTGGGGCTACTACAATAGGCAAGAAGTGGCCGCAGTACAAGGGACTTAGTCCCACCACACTAGCAATAAAAAGAAATGCCTTCATGATCCCAGAAGACTGTGAGCATCACTTTCCTGCAGGATGGTGTCACCTTAAAATTTTTTTTTGGCAGGCGACACAGGATGTTTCCACTGCATTGACCCACACTTTGTCTCGGGCTGGTAATAATGAACCCAAGACTCATCACCTGTGACAATTCGGGCTAGCATATTGCGTCCGTCATGGTAGCACTTGAGATGCTGTGATGCCAGACCCATTCTTTGGATTTTGTGTTGTGGGGTCAGTATGCATGCCACCCATCATGCACAGACTTTGTGAAAACCTAACCTGTCATGCATTATGAGGTAGGCCATATCGTATGAACAACCAAAAGCAGTGGTTATAGTTACCCTTCTGTAGGGAAGTCACTGCCTGGTTCCAACAGCAGCCCAGAGAATTTTATGCTGCTGGTTTTCAGGGGCTTGTGAAACAATGGGACAAGTGCCTCAATGTACAGGGAGATTATGTTGAGAAATAAAAGCATTTTTCAAATCAGTACTCTCATTTGTTTAAGTTCTATATCCATTTGTAACTTACTTATTGGCTTACCTATGTATTAAAAAATTTTGGCCTGAAAACTTCTAGGAAAGGGGTAACATGTAAAGTGATAAAGGAGACGGAAGGGTAACATGAATATGAATCATAAGAAACTGGATAGTGTTTGTGTGCGGTCTACTGAGCTGGTTATGGAAATGTCTCAATGGTGGGCTTTTGCATGGCAGCACAGGACATACTAGCACCAGTCAAACAACTTGCCTCAAAATGTATCCATGAATATTGAGACATGTCTAGTTTCTTAAAGTCATCCAGAGTGAGTTCAGGTAAGTTCTTGTTAGAATGGATGATTGTGCGTGATCCGGTAGTTTGACTGATTATGACTACAGACATGGGAGCATCACAGGCCTCATAGTAGATACAGTTGTTGATACATATGTTATAAGCCTTGAAGTCATCCACAACAACACTGAAAGGAAAAAGATATATACCGAATACAGAGAAAGCACCATTAGAAATCCAAATACAAAGTAGTACACAGCTCAGAACTGATGTCATGATCCAGTAATTATATAACAGCTTGCTGCTTTGTATTTTCAACACAGTCAGTTCAACATTTGTCCTAAGTAACAAGCTATCCCGATCAAAGGGCAGAAGCCACAACTGCTTTGTCCCAACTTACCGTCCATACTCATCCTGTTACTTCTGTCAATATTGCAGGTCTGCAATTGACACAGCATTGTAAAATTATCAGAGAGAAAAATCAGTCCAGAAAATGTTTATAATAACCTTCCCTATGGTTATAAAAATCCTGAAACTCTGTTCTTTATGGTGTATGTATCTGCAAAAGATGTGCTTGTGTGTACATACATTATTTTTTGTACTGCCATTATAAATAGAAAACCAGAAATTAAGGGGTATATTTTCTTTCAAAAATACTGTAGATATTTTACATATTTTTATGCATACATTGGTCCTTACAGGAGCCAACTGCAAACTTCTCCTGCTCCACTCTTCCTCATCCTTGATTCTTCCTTGCCGTTTCAGAGGAAATTTACCATCAACTCACGGTGAACTCCATGCCATCAGACCCACACTGCATTCTCTCTGGTCACAACATGCACGGATGACTTCTCAGGAGCATCAGCTGCAGACAAGTTTTTAATGCAACTCCTTGATCCTTATAAGGGCCTTCTGCACTACTTTCCCAGTCCACTGTCCTCCAATCCCTACACTAACCCCTTCCACCAGTCCTTTTTCAAAGCAGCAATTCGCCAACCTACACACTTCCACCCTGAAGATGGAGGCAGCATATGCCTTATAATACAAAATATGTTAAGCAGGAATATGCGCTACTGAGTGTTTCAAAGACTGTAAATGGTAGTGTACTCACCTTAAATACTGCTTCTTGCTGAGTGTTCCAAGGAACTCACAAGGTGCCCCTAACTGCGACAGAACTGTGCAATTGTTTGAAGCATTACCACCCCGCTGCAATCGCACTGATACACACCTGGAAACAAAACATCCTACATGTTCTTTCCATTAAAATTTCTCTTTCTTAGCTGGTATCTAAAAATTCCCACAGGAGACTTTTGTGCATTATTTTATGATGCTGTTAGTACCTAGACCATACAGCACTGAATGGTGGGACATCTCATGACCTAAAGAACTATCCTGGCATTTGCCTTAGGAACTGAGGAACACCATGCAAACCCTCAGGCAGGACAGCTGCTGTCCCAGCCAAAATACAAGCCTAGTGTTGTTGCCACTGGAATAACCTGCTTGGTTTTGTATACCCAAAATGCAGTAGTAAGTCTTATAAAACAAAATTCAAGTTACCATCTGAGCACATCTTCTTTATTGCCTGAGTATTCTGTATATTACAGAGACCCTAACATTTTGGCCTTACAAGACCATAATCAGAGGGTACTTTATTGAAAGAAAATTTTACAATTGTTCATAAAATTTTGAAACCTTAAAATACCTGGAGTATAATTCCCTTTAACATTAGTCTTATGTTATGTTACAATACTGTGATGTAGATTATACTAAGTGCTGTGGAATTGACCTCACTGTTTTACTATACTGTCCGGAGCTGTCTCATACACGTTTCCCATTGGTGTCAATGAACGTGAAGCCCTGTGACCATGTCGTGGTACCTGGGTGAAGTGTTGAACTGTTCAGGTACTAGTGATCACCACGACCAATACCTAAACAGTAATATGAATTGCAAAGTTTTCTTTTAATAAGGTATCCCCACCCCCACGATGGTCTTGTAGTACTGAAACATGTCAGGGTCTCTGTAACACACTATCTACTGAGGCAGTAAACGAGACATACTTTGATAGTAACTTACATTTGAGTTTATACAGATAGTACATTTGGAAATGAATCCTATCAAAAGTCTTATAATCATTCCAGTTCAATTCTCACATCAATCCAGACTGTACTTTACATGTAACACATGAACGACACAGATGCTAGCAAGCAGGGTCACCTGAAAATAAATACAGGGAAAACTATTTTCATTATTGTGACAAAAGGATGCAGGAAAAATTCAAAATACAACAAAAGATAAATCATCTGTAAACATAGCAATGTACCAGTACTCTGAAATGAGAACACCAAAACCCTACAGATGCAAGTACAGAGTTTCACCGAAATATGAACACACAAAAAAATATGTTTATTATCTTGTTAAAATTATGCACAAAAAATTCAGACTACAAAGGGAGATAAATCCTTTATAAAGGTGCAGGGTTCCAGTACTTGGATATGAGAACACAGACACCCTATACATGCTAGCACGCAGTTTCACCTAAACATGAATACACTGATAGCTATGTTCATTATCTTGTTGAAAGATTGCAGAAAAATTCAGAACAAAGGGACACATAATATAACTTCAGCAAATGTAGCAAATTTGTAATACTTGGAAATGATCAATGGTAAATATCAAAATAATTTTCATAGCAAAATTAAGAGATTAGGTTTGGGAAATACTTGCCACTGTTCAGTTCAGAATATTTTCTACTTCCAGACTTGCTTTGAAGAAAATTAAAAATACTGATTAATTGAAACCTGATGCACTAAACTTCTCAAAAATCCAGTGGCACCTGAAATCAGCCATGAACTTCATTAAGGCACTAGTAAACACAATAAAATATAAAATTTCATACGCCAATGGCATTTTAATTAGTAGTTAATATTACTGCTGACTGAGCAATAAAGATGCCTGACACACAGCATTTAACCTGATACCATAATTAGTTACATCTGTAAATCAGCTCTGCAAAACTGATTTGCAGACGTTTCCCATACAAATGTACAAGAACAATAATTACTACTGTCTTACAGTGCTTGAGGTCAGTTTCTAATATCTGAAAAATACAAAATATATAAAGCTATTTTTATGTATTATTAAAAATATTACAGCAATCATTTGAAAGCTTCATATGAATTGATCAGCAACCCAGGTGGAAGATTCGGAGTCAAACAGTTCAATGATATGGAGAATCTGATATTGTGTAACACCTGGCAACACACTGTACTACAACTGTGATCCATAGTTCATAACTTTGACTGGGCATTACACACCTTAAGAACCTACCTCACGTCTGTATCTTCAACTGGGAATGTTTTTACCACATGGATGGAATCTAGACATGCCAATCCCACACACAACACTTTTCCATGTTCAGGACTTGCTGAACTTCCAACCCCAGGTATATGGCTTAATACACTACCACACACATCATGTATACTGCTCATCATGACTGTCAAATTAGTCTTCCAAGACGGTGTGTACCTCAGCCATTCATCAAATCATAAATCTGAAATAGAATATAATGCCTAAGCACTCATCATTTTTCTTGTTGTATTCTTTTGAAAACAAACGGCATCCATTCGTATTGTCTGGGGAAGCAAACCTAACCCAAACTCTTTGATTTGTTCAACGAATGCCATGTATATTAAACATACACACCTCTACGGTCCAGTACTCAAGTACTGTGCAAAAAGATTCAGTGCAGTTCCAGTTCTGACATACATGCTCTAAATATATTACTCTACTTCAGCATATCAACTTACAAACGACCCTCAACACTGTCTAAGGGTCTCTAGTTCTAAGTTCACGTCCTTGACACGTGTTGGGATATTCATATTCCTTCATGTCATACTCGATTACTTTTGTCATAAGCCGCACCCCATTTCACGTTATAATTGGCATTATTATTACTGTTATCATTTAAAACGTCATATACCATCCATATATTTCACACCGCACACTGTACACCTTTCCACTTGCTATTTCAGCCAGTTCACATACTTGCAGACCTTGCAGAGCAGCCCCGTGAAACTCCCATGTTATTGGTTGGCAATATGGCCGCCATGACACCTCTGTGAAATACTGCTGCCATCTATGTTCAGCTTACATGACTAAATTAAAAATGACCTCCAGGGTCGAGAGCACAATCGGTAAGAAGGTATGCTACCTTAGCAACTATTTTGAGTGCTCCCCCCGCCCCTCAAAATGCTTCTTTCGCTACTAGCAATAAATACTTTTAGATCTCCTGTACTGCAATCTCTCTTTCCTTCTGGCGTTCCTACTAATAACCTATATGCATTCCTCGCCTCCCCATTCGTAATACATGCCCTGCCAACCTCATCCTCCTCGACTAGTGATATTGAACACAGTTCAAAGTATTCATTTCCCCACCAACCTATTTCCATTTTGAACTGTGTTCAATTTCACTAGTCGAGGAGGTTGGCAGGGCATGTAGCACGAATGGGGAGGCGAGGACTGCATATAAGATATTAGTGGGAACGCCAGAAGGAAAGAGACTACTGGGAAGACGAAGGTGTAGGTGGGTGGACAATATTAAAATGTATCCTAGTGAGATACGATGGTATAGATTGGATTGGACTGATCTGGCCCAGAATAGGGACCAGTGGATGGCTCTTGTGAACATAGTAATGAACCTTTGGGTTCTACAAAAGACTGGAAAATTCTTGAGTGGCTGCACAATTGACAGGTTCTCAAGAAGGGCTCAGCTCCATAAGTAAGTTTAATGTCACTTCACCCATATCCTTTGGGTTGGATCTGTGTGAAGTTCTATTAAACTTTGTCCCCCACCCTTTCCAAAAAAAAAAAAGTAACAGCAGAATAAGAGCCTCTGCAGCTCTGGAGTACAAGAGATTAGGTTGCAAATTAATTATCTGGAGAAAGTTCGTCACCAGGCCTGGAAAGTCATAACCTTTCTTTCACATGAAACACCTCTTTAACCAAAAGCACTGAACATTGTGAACTGTGACATACATGGAATACTTGTAATTAGGAAAGCTGAAGGTGGGGAAACTTGAAAGAAAATTCTGTTTCAATCAGAGATACATATATTAAGTCTCATAATTTACACTTGAAAGCCACAAAGAACACAGTTTTCCGGTTACATTTAAGTATTATAAATCATATATTGTAAGAAACAATACTCATGTTCCAATTTATTATTTTCATTAGAATGATGGAATTCGAGAATGTGAAATACACCCGTCAACCAGATTAAGACTGCATTTAATGATATAAGAAACTCTGATATATTCATCTTCACCAGTTCAGGACTGGGCAGAACAATATAGCAGAAATAATAACATATCTTAAAGAAATATAATGAATACTGAAAATCTGGTATCTGTTCACATTCCAGTTCAGTAATGGAAAGGTTTACATGGCAAAAGTAACACACCTTACAAAATAATGTAATGAATACTGACAATCTGTTATATATTCATCTTCCAGTTCAGTATTGAATAGGATTAGATAGCAAAAATTAGTAATATATGTTAAAGAAATGCAAGTACTATTGAAAATCTTATGTTCATGTTCACCAGTCCAGTACAGGTAGCATTATATGGCAAAAGCAAGAGAAGGAATACACTGTTACGAGCCCCACGCTCCGGCCGAAACTACGTTGGGAAAGCCTCGGGGATCTGGCAACACTGCCTTGGAAGACGCTAGGCAGCCCTGTATCCGCGGCCCACACCCAACCTGCCAGCGGTGGCGGGGGGCTAGCGGTAGCCAGAGGAGGCAGTGGTTAACGAGGCATTAGAGAGAGAGGTAGT
The DNA here is from genome assembly GCF_002891405.2 of Cryptotermes secundus. Classification (NCBI taxonomy): domain Eukaryota; kingdom Metazoa; phylum Arthropoda; class Insecta; order Blattodea; family Kalotermitidae; genus Cryptotermes; species Cryptotermes secundus. The sequence continues at coordinate 251,827 of NW_019720605.1, forward strand.
GGAGGCTCCTAGGGGAGCGACGACGCCGCAGCACAAGGAACCGCAGGAGCAGCCGGCCGGGAGTTGTGGGCGCCCCGAAGTGCCCTACCTTGGAGGAAATAAAGGGGGGGTTTCGAACTTGGGCCAAAGGGCGGTAAGTAACGGAATACGGGCTTACCGAGGTGCTTGACCCCACTCAGGTAGGGGGAGGCCCTTACCTTGCCGAAGTAACTTCCACCGAATCAAAAAAAGGGATACGGCGGAACGGAAGAGTTTGGGCCCCTCCGGAATGAACTGGGGTAGTGAGGACCTTCCACTAGGTCCACTGTATTTTATTTATATTATACCAGCAATAAACGCAATTGTATTATGTGTAAACTGAGACGGGCAGTAATGGCCTACCCGGCCCTTAAGATCCCCCACCCCCGTAGCAAACAATTCGTAACAGTGGCGCCCGAACAGGGACTTGATTAGATTAGGTTTATTTCGATTTGACTAAGTAAATAATTTTGAGGACAACTGTTTCAGAGCATAACGTGGATGAGCTTGGTAGAGGCGAACGCCGTGGCTCCATAGGAGGGACCAGTTCAACGGGGCAAGTGTCCGGTGGACGAGGTGCCTTGTTTTTTCTCGATAGTAGAGTACAGTCAAAGTAAGTAGCTTGTTAATAGAATGGCAATGGCTAGTCCGTTGGGGGGGGGGGCCCTTCGGGTTATGACGTCATATAGTACGGCGTGGATTCGTAAGCTACGGAAATCAGATTTGGAATGGGAACTGGCCCGTATAAACCTGTCAACAGAAGGCGCTCGGGAAGAATTACGAAGGAGGCTTACCGAGTATGTAAGGGCCCATCCCGAACAGTATATTAGGGTAAATTGGATTTTTCAGTTGGACGAAGTTACATTGAAAGCCGAGCTGGAGGATTGCGGGTTGGATGTAACTGGGTCTAAAGAGGATTTAACACTCCGCTTATTCCAGTATGTTCGCGACCATCCAGAGGAGTTTTTAAAATTTCCTTCCGATTTAGGGGAAATAAGTCAGGGGGTTGAAGGCCGCAGACCTCTCCCATTAGACACCGTCTGGAAATTGGGCTTGAAATTTACGCCGGACGATAGTGTGCATACCTTCTTTGAAAGGCTGGGAGAATTGAAATTAGCATATGACGTCAGTGATGAATCTATGGTACGCGCGGTACCCGTGCTACTGAAAGGTCAAGCTGTATTGTGGTTTCGAAATAATCAGAGTACTTGGGATACCTGGGAAGATTTCCTTATTAATTTTAAGGATAGGTATCTCCCCGCAGAGATAGATGATGTCCTTACGGAGGAAATTCGGGTGAGGACCCAAGGGGCCGACGAATCAGTCGCTGATTATGTAACCGCCATTAGGACGTTAATGAGACGCCTCACTAAAGCGCCGACCCCTGCAGAACAACTGCGATTGTTGATGAAGAATCTCCGTCCAGAAGTGCGATTGTATATACGAGATTGTGACGTAAATTCGTTTGCGGAACTATTGGCTATGGGTAAACAGTATGAACAGTATAAGCGGGAAAAGGAAAGGTTTAGGCCTCCGCCCGATATCGCTCAAGCTTTGATCCCCGAAGTAGCGTACCGACCTAAGAAGTCGGGAACAGTGAAAAAACTGACGCTTTTGAATTCGGCTACGAAGCCTGATTCGAAAGGCAAAGACAGGCAGGCTGGGAGGCAGACTTCCACTCCACTGGCCAGCCGGACTAAGACGTGTTGGAATTGTAATAAACCTGGCCATTTCTTTTCGCAGTGTAAGCAGAGTAAGAGGACATTCTGTCATATATGTGGGAGGCCGGACACAATAGCGGCGACGTGTGGCTGTCAAAGGCCGAGGACAACTGGGAGGAACAGAAGTCAACAGGATTCAGCTGCGTCCTCTCCGCAGCGGGTGGGGACTCTGTCCCGAAAGACAAGGGAGTATCACAGAAGGGACGGGGACGCTACAGGTATGCGAACCATCCATGTTCCTTCGGAACACAGGTGTTATGTGCAGCTATCGGTGTACGATTACCCTCTGTTGGGCATGGTGGACACGGGGGCTGATAAGTCATATATGGGGGCAGGGCTTTCCGTTTGTGTCAGTCGTTGGATATTCCTGTCAATAATTATGCTAAACCCCAGTATGTCCAGCTAGCGGATCAGTCCACAGCGAAAGTAACTGGGTCCGTAGAGATACCGATACAGCTACAGGGAAAGGCCCATTTAATTACTTGCCTTATCCTCCCTAATCTGTGTGTTGATGTGATTGTTGGATTAGACTCTCTGTCCAGGTTAGGCTTGGTACTTAATCCCGCTGAAAGGACTTGGTATTATCAGTCTTGCCCAGAAGAGCTTTTTCCGTTTGTGGAAGACGACACGGTCGAGCGTTCAATGGCTACCTGGAACTATGCGGGAGATACCGTTGCCAGTCTGACGGAGTTATCTCATTACCAGCGGACGAAGTTAGTCACCTTCCTGAACTCTGAATTACCCCGGTTTGATAAAGTTGCAGGACGTACCTCAGTTATTCAGCATACAATTGAGACGGGAGACGCGGAACCGGTGAAGCAACGATACTATCCGGTTACGCCAGTGATTCAGCAAGCAATCAATGCGGAGATCGATAAACTATTGCGGGAAGGAACCATAGAGCCCTCGACATCGGCCTGGTCCTCTCCGATAGTTATGGTGAAGAAGCCTGGAGGTGACTATAGAATGTGTTTAGATTTGCGAAAAGTCAATACCGTCACAAAGAGGGACTCGTATCCATTACCGTATATTGATGACATCCTACGTAAGTTGCGTTCAGCCAACTTTATTAGTACAATTGACCTTAAAAATGGGTATTGGCAGGTCCCACTGGAGCCTTCCAGTAGGGAGAAAACCGCTTTTACTGTGCCCGGTCGAGGGTTATTCCAGTTTGTGGTCATGCCGTTTGGATTGTGCAATGCACCGGCGACCTTTCAGAGGCTGTTGGACACGGTGCTTAAAGAAGAAATGGGGGATCGGTGTGGTTGCTATTTAGACGACATTGTAGTGGTTAGCGAAGTCTTTTCCGAGCATTTAAAGGTGTTACGGAAGGTCTTCCATAAATTGCGGGCAGCGGGGTTAAGGATTAATAAGGAAAAATCTCAATTTTGTAGATCTGAATTAAAGTATTTAGGTCATGTGGTTACTGCTGCGGGGATCGCCATGGATCCCGAAAAAGTATCCACTGTAGTGAATTACCCCGCTCCCCGGAATGTGAGAGAACTCAAGTCCTTCCTAGGTCTGGTATCCTGGTATCGGAAATATGTCCCCAATTTTGCAGACGTCGCCACCCCTTTGACGGGATTATTGAAAAAAAAATCGAAACTGGAACTGGTCAGAAGAATGCCAAAATGCTTTTGACGAGTTAAAGTTGAAACTGATCTCAGCCCCAATCCTCGCTTGTCCAGATTTCAGCCAACCCATGACATTGCAGACCGACGCCAGTTTCTCCGGATTGGGTGCCGTTTTGACGCAAGGCGACGATGGAGCGGAAAAGGTAATTGCTTACGCCAGTCGCGCGCTCTCGGAAGCCGAAAAGAAGTATTCCGTAACTGAGAAGGAATTGTTGGCTGCCTTATGGGCCATCAGGAAGTTTCGCCCTTACTTAGAGGGGTACCACTTCATTTTGTGTACCGACCACTACGCTCTGAAATGGATAAATAGCCTGAAAAATCCTTCGGGAAGGCTAGCCCGTTGGTCGTTAGAGCTGCAGGACTACAGCTTTGCGGTTGTGCATCGTAAGGGCACGCTTCATCAGGTTCCCGATGCGCTATCTAGGATTAATGCCCTAGGAGCTCCTATAGCGGATGAAACCCTGATGGATTTTGAGAACCCCCACGATGAGTGGTATGTGGGTAGGCGGCAGCAGGTCCAACAAGAACCGGACAAATGGCCTGACTGGCGAGTAGAAGGAAATCGGCTGTATCATCTTAAGTTAGACCAACTGGGAGAAGTGATTGATGGAACAACGACCAGGTGGAAATTAGTAGTTCCACAAGACTTCCGAGAGAAGATATTGTAGCGTATTTGGGCGTATATCGCTACAAATAAGTTCACGCCGTCTTCTGGTATGGCGAGTTTATTTCTTCGCTCGTTTACACACTTTACAACCATCTGCACTTGCAGTGCTACAATCACTGCTCACAATATTCCGGCGAGACTGACTCCTTAGACGGATATTCCAAACTGACTTCTTAGACGGGCGATCCGAAGCTTTCTTCTTCGAAGACTATTCCGCGACTTTCTTCTTCGAAGACTATTCCGAGACTCAAGGCTTCGTGTCGAAGCTGGGCTATTTATAACCTTGCCCGCGGTTAGGCAACGAACCCTTTGTTATAACAGTGGAAACGTCGCTTTGTTGGCTCCGCGTTTCCTACGCAATAACCCATTGTTATCGCATTGTCTCTGTGGGAACCTTCGCGTATTCTCGTAACCGTGGAGATTCGATGTTCTCGATACAACGGCTCACTGTTGGGATTACAGTATCGCTATTGTTACTTCTTATGCAACGGTCCATTCTAGCGTTTCCCTATAAGTTACTCCTCTGGTTTGCCGACACGTTACAATATTTAATGAGAACCACGATTTGCCGACAGCAGGACACCTGGGCATAATTAAGACGTTTCTGCGGATTGCCCAGGCTTACTTTTGGCCAGGGCTATTTAGGGACGTTGTTCGGTACGTTAAGTCCTGCGACGTTTGTCAAGCACATAAGGTGGAACAGCAGGTGCCTCGGGGCCAAATGGGATGTAGAAAGCAAGACGGTCCTTGGGTGACCGTTACGTGCGATATATTAGGCCCTTATCCAAGAACTAAAAAGGGTCATCGTTATATAGTCGTGTTCCAGGATTCCTTCACGAAATGGGTCGAATGTAAACCCCTCAGAGCTGCCACTACTAAAGCAGTCTTGGAAGCTTTTCAGGAGCAAGTTATATTACGTTGGGGGTTACCAAGAGTGCTATTGAGTGATAACGGTCCGCAATATGTGAGTAAGCTCATGGGCACAGTCGCTGAGACCTACGGTATATCCCAGACGTTTACTCCTTATTATTGCCCTCAGGCCAATCCTACTGAACGGGTAAATAGAGTAATTAAAACAATGATTTCTTCCTATTTAGGACAACATCACAACGACTGGAATCTCTATTTACGAGAATTTGCGTATGCCCTGAATACCGCCGTGCATTCGGCAACGGACTATACGCCGGCCTACCTGAACCTGGACAGAGAGCTGAAACTGCCTAGCGTGATGGACGCTTCGGAAGGATCTCCGGAGCTGGACCCTACTCTTCCACAGGAATGGGCTGAAAAAATTTCGGCGCTTCGAGACATATATCTCTTGGTACGAGATAACTTAGAAGAAGCGTATGAGAAAGCGAGTCGCCGATAAAACTTGCGACGTAGGGACTCGGTATTTAAGGTAGGAGATTCCGTACTAAGAAAAAACTATGCCTCGCGCTCAGCGGGCGAAAAGGTTACCGCCGGTTTATTGCCTAAGTATCTTGGTCCTTATACAGTTAAAAGACGAATTTCGGCCGTAACGTATGGGCTAGAATCCAGAAATGGCAAGGCCTTAGGCCGATGGCGTATTAAAGACTTAAAGCCCTACCATGGTAGATTATAGGATGACCGCGGGCTTTGTCAGAAATCCTGTGAGTAAGAAGTCAGAGAACTGACCCTCGTAAAAGGAAGAGAAAGGAGGGGGATATGTCGACACGCTCGCGCGCAGGGGGAACCCATATGGGAGTATTGTTGCAGGAGTAGTGGTGAACGTAGAGGGTAGAAAGTAGAGACTAAAGAGTGGTGTTGAACGTAGTGGGTAGAAAGTAGAGAGTAAAGAGTAGTGTTGAATGTAGAGGGTAGAAAGTAGAGAGAACAGAGGTGCCGTAGCTACCGCAATTGTAACGGGAACCCGCTAAGAAATGTATTGTGACATGTTGACCCCTACCTCCCCATCTGCACGTAGCGGTAACGTAACGCTCGCGTAATAGGCGAGTAATCACCCCGCATCCTGGCAGCTATGCGCGGTGACGTCACGAGCGGAGCCGAAGAGAGCCGAGCGGAGCCGAAGATAGCCGAGCCCCCGCAACCTGGTAACTATGCAAGGCGAGTCAACAGCGGTGACGTAACAGAATGACGTGGCACTCATTACGCAACAAGCAAGCACTGCAGCTATATAAGTGAGCTGCACAGTGGATGCGAGTCAGTTATAAAGTAACAGTCGCCGAGTCGAAACATAGCGGCCTGCGAGTGTGCGATACTTAAGAAGTCAGCGAGCGGAAGACATTTCGTGTGCTTTCCAGACATAGTGAGTGCTGTAGTACAGTTATACTCGGAGTGTGTAATTCAGGGAGACTGGTATAGCTCCCGCGTTATTAATACTTGAAGACTCTTGAAGACAGTGTTAAGAGATTGTGTTGTAGGGTTTGTAAAGAGTGGAAACCCGTAACATTGTTATAATCAATTGTAGCCGATAGTTGTAGATTGTTGAATAAACCAATTAACGATCTCTACGACGTCTTCAGTAACGAAACACGTTACAGTATATACGAAATTAACCTTGCGACTATATAGAGATGACATCGAGGCTGCAGGGATAGGGCCTCATGGAGTTAATTTAAGTTAATTTAAGGGCTAGTCCAAGGAAAATCCATGGTTAATGGCAGCAGCCATTCTGTAGCTGGATATTGATATAATTTCCGATGTATGCATACACACATATTTGCGAAGGTTTCTTTGGTTGTTTTGTACCACTATTGATGTGACTTCCGATGTATGCATACACACATATTTGCGAAGGTTTCTTTGGCTGTTTTGTGCCACTATTGATGTGACTTCCGATGTATGCATACACACATATTTGTGAAAGTTTAGTTGACCGTTTAGTACCGCTATGAAAGGTGTGACATCGGGGGAGTTCGCTCCAGAAACTCCCACGTTCAAAGAACAGGAGGCAGAGGACGCAAAAAAAATAATATATTTTCAGTTGTAAGACATAATCTTGGTGTCTTATATCCAATTATGTATTGTATCAGCTAGGAAACTCTTATGTTCAAGCGTATTTCTAATGTATAGACCTTCCCAGGACTGTACCCCTGGGTAAGGAAGCAACACGTTATGTAAATTACCCTGCAGAAACATTTGTTAAGGTACCGTAAGAAGGTCCTGAGATGTGTAGTAATCTATAGGTATAAGTAATAAGAGAGAGTACATATGTTGTCTACTAATCATCCACGCAGGTGACTGGTGGGGAATAAAGGCGGGACATACTGTATATTATGTTATGTGAGCCCGCCTAAGCAATTGTATGCTTGTAGCAGAGTTATTGGAGGGTAAATCTACTAGGAAGTGGGTGAAACTTGTAATTCTGAGGACTTAAACTTTTCCAATGCCTTATGCCTGGATTTATACTTTTAATTTGGCTAAGAAGGGTACTGGTAAGCCCGAGTAATAGGAAATTTTGTCCCGCTACGTGGCCCAAAATTTCATCCTAGGGAGGGAAGAGTGTTACGAGCCCTACGCTCCGGCCGAAACTACGTTGGGAAAGCCTCGGGGATCTGACAACACTGCCTTGGAATACGCTAGGCAGCCCTGTATCCGCGGCCCACACACAACCTGCCAGCGGTGGCGGGGGACTAGCAGGAGGGAACGTGCTAGCGGTAGCCAGAGGAGGCAGTGGTTAACGAGGCTTTGGAGAGAGAGGTGGTGGAGGCTCCTAGGGGAGCGACGACGCCGCAGTACAAGGAACCGCAGGAGCAGCCGGCCGGGAGTTGTGGGCGCCCCGAAGGGCTCTACCTTGGAGGAAATAAAGGGTGGGTTTCGAACTTGGGCCAAAGGGCGGTAAGTAACGGAATACGGGCTTACCGAGCTGCTTGACCCCACTCAGGTAGGGGGAGGCCCCTACCTTGCCGAAGTAACTTCCACCAAATCAAAAAAAGGGATACGGCGGAACGGAAGAATTTGGGCCCCTCCGGAGTGAACTGGGGTAGTGAGGACCTTCCACTAGGTCCACTGTATTTTATTTATATTATACCAGCAATAAACGCAATTGTATTATGTGTAAACTGAGACGGGCAGTAATGGCCTACCCGGCTCTTAGGATCCCCCACCCCCGTAGCAACCGATTCGTAACAACACCTATAACAACAGAAGTGAATAACAATGTAATGAAATGAAATAGGTAAAGAAATTACATAAATAGTCCTACCCACATTCAATCCTGATACTGACTCTGCTTCTCAGAGATCCATGTGTGTCAGAAAACGATTTCCCATACACTCGATTGAAATATAATTTCTTGAAGATAAAGGCCAGAATGAACTCTGACCCACTGAAGTTCAAGTATTCTGAGACGAAGGAAACATGTTTGCTTAGAGGCGAAGAGTTGGAGCTCAAGTTCAAAATAAGTTTCGTGTATGTAATCGAACTATGGTTGACCATGTTATCATTCACTGCAACATGTTTGCAAAGCAGGAAAGAGATGCAACTCAAGTTCAAAGTAGGTTTCTTGTGCGTAATTTAACTGTGGATGACGATGTCATCATTCGCTGCCACCTAATTCACCTTAATTATATCATTGCTAGTGTCGTCTGCTTTTCAAATATTTCTTAATTATCCTAAAACAGTATTTGTGACATATTCTACATAACTTGTATATGGATATACAGTTTCAGAAGTCAATTCAAGTCAGATGATAATGACGTTTGTCTGATTACAACTGGGTTCTGGGGCAGTAACTTTGGAAAGTAGTTCTCATTATTAGTCACTTCATTCATAAAAGAAACATATAGTGCTTACCTGTAGCCACTAGAGCATTGAGGCTTGCTGCAACAGTATGACCTGTGCAGCCAAGCGCACGTTCATTGAGCTCTGTGCTGTGGGGTTCAGGTGGGTGTCTGTTAGCCTATACAACAGGCGAAACGGCCTGGTTTTGTCGATTTCATTCAGTTTCAATATGTGGTCCCACTTAGCAATAACAGGAAGTTGGGTGCCCACATGTTCAGACTTCAACTGCACATCATGTTTCAGGAAAAGGTTCCGGGCGCACTTCAGAAGGTTGGGTGGATCATACACTGTTGCAATTTCTTGATTGCGAAATCTGAAGAGTGGTTTCCTTCTGGAAGCACCCAACAGTTTCAAGGCCTTGACATTGTTGGCACCCATGTCACACACAGTGGCATCCACCTTCAGGCCAGCATTCTGAAAGGTGTCAAGAACCTCCTTCAAGTATTGCACAATCATCTCTGCTTTGTGCTTCCACGAGTAAAGTAGTAAGCCACTGGCTGCTTCCACTTTCTCCGCAGGCCACGGATCATGAAGAGCAGAGCATGATTTGCAATGCTGCAAGTCCTGCCCTGACTTCCACAGTCCTCAAAACCCTCAATGCAGTCAAACTTCTGATTGAAATGCAAGTTCTCTCTGATTGACATTTCATCAAACATGAGAAAACAATATAGATCTCTACCAGACATTTTCTGCAGAGACTGTTCGAGTGCATGAAACACATGAGCATTGATGCCTGTCCTAAATGGAACAGTATTGAGGACAGACTGCAAGGATCATCTGGATGGGATGGGGGAGTAGTGTGCGGAGAAGGCTATAGGACTTGGGACTACGCTTAAGGAGAGACAGAGCGAACACTTTCTCTTCGAAATCCCACCTCCTTCCCTGAGGTCTCTGCCTGCTATACCTAATAATTGCTACCAATAATCTGGCAGCCTCTACAATGAGAGAAGATGAAAGTCTCTCCATGAGTGGATCACTGTACACATCACAGAGATTTTCCAACTTCTTTCCTTTTTATTTCTTTTTCAGTTTGCAGAGTGCACTCTCCTTATTCCGAATTTGTGCACATAATTTCCTTTTCCTCAGTGTCAATTCAGAAAGCGAAGCCAAATTAAGTTCTTTCAGCAGAGAACGCCTTGCTCTGGGCTTTGAGGAGGAACTTTGCCCGAGTGCCCTGTGGGGCTCTTGATGTGTAGTCTTGTCATTACTCCTATGACAACCCACTTATTCGGAACAGTTTGTTGGTCCTGAAAGGACCGCGGTTGATAATATGTTTGATCGGAGAGGTGGCGCGGCGCGCGCCGGTAAGGAGAAAGGCTAGCTACGGTGAATGGCTGGTGAAAGGCTAGTCGTTGAGCGCGGTCGCTGCAGCAGACAGGCGGTAGCTACGCCAGTTGCACAGTGTGTCAGGTACGACTACTGGCGAGTCCGTGCGGCCTAGTTGCCCAGTGAGTCGGGTGCGACCGGCAGACAGCCGTGGCAGTCATGCCTGGCGCAGCGAAGCGCCGATGTCTCCGTAGACCGAGCGCTGGCGACGAAGCCTGCTTGCAGGTGTTGCTTGACCGTAGACTGAAGTCGACTGATGAACTGAATACTAGGCAAGGCAAGGCAAGGTAATGTTGCAACTGACGGTCAGTCAGTCTGTCTGTCTTGGTGTCGAGCCCCAGCTGGGGCTCATGACCAGATATTTCTTTTCAATGAAAGTTACTGTCCTGTCTATGTGTAGCGCCCTCTCTGACGAGAGGTCGGGTCTGTCATCTGTCAGTCAGTCTGTATTAAGTCTATTGTCTGTATTTACATACATTTACAAATACACACTTAATCCTTACTTCTATGTACAATATATACACAGCCTCTGTCAGTCCAGGCTAGGTACAGCGGATTATGCCCTTTCATATATATATATATATATCCTAGTAGTATTAGCTACCACGGCAGTCTAGTCACTTGAACGGTCGTATGCCTGACCGCCGCCAAGTTTAAGCCTCTTATACTTTCTGTGTCGGGCTTCGCCTTGTCCGATGTTGCGAACATTCTCATTATCATGATTTTGTATGACTTCTGCTTGTTGCCTGCATAATTTTGTTATGTAATCATATACGTACGGGATTTTGAATGCCATGTGCAAATCGCGGACCGGTGTGCGCCTTGGAAAATTGCCAATCGTGCGGAGAACCTTGTTTTGCAGGCGCTGCAATTTCACTAGATGAGTGTCTGCCGCAAACTCCCAGGCGGGACTAGCATAAGTCATTACGGATCTAATAAGAGCTTTGTGGAGGGTCAGTTTAATGTTAGCGCTCAATCGCTCACTTTTGAATAGGGAATACACTCTAATGAATGTTCTGAAGGCCTTGGCTTCGATCATTTCTATGTGTAATCTCCAAGTCACTCTCTTATCGAAGATTACACCTAGATATTTTGCACTATTTACAAATGGAATGTTTCTTCCATTTAGAGTAAGACAAGACTCAGGCGGTCGACGACCACGAGAGAAGTAGACCCCCCGAGTCTTATCTTCATTAATTTTTATATTCCAGCGCTCACACCAGGTCTCCATTGAGCTGAGACCGCGCTGGAGTTTTCTAACAATAAAACCCTCTTTGCGATCTGTCGCATACAGACAGGTGTCGTCTGCAAAGAGGGCCAGGTGAACGCCCTGTGTATGGGGGGCATCATTTATATACAAATTAAAGAGAGTAGGGGAAAGAACAGAACCTTGTGGCACCCCTGCTTGCATTTCCCTTGGCGTTGACATTTCGCCTTCAACAGAGACCCTGAATTTACGTTTAGAGAGAAAGGACCCAATAAGCTTGGTCAAAGAGTTGGGGAATTCCAATTTTGATAATTTAAACAGCAAGCCTGAGTGCCACGTGGTATCAAAGGCTTTTTCGATGTCCAAGAACACTGCAGCCGTAGACATTTTATTGTTGAAATTAAGGGTCACGTGGTCCGCCAGCCTCATACATTGCAATGTCGTGCTGTGACGTGCACGAAAACCAAACTGACTTGCGTTGAGCAGGTCTCTTTCTTCAATATGTTTATGGAGGAATTTCAAAATTGCTTTTTCGAATAGTTTTCCTGTCGTGGACAGGAGGCTGATCGGACGTAAATTTTGAGGAAATTTCGGGTCTTTACCCGGTTTAGGTAAAGTTATTATTTTTGCTTCCTTCCAAGTATTTGGAAAGTGAGAGAGCCGAAAACAGTGATTGAATAAGTGAGTTAGGTGAACCAATGGTCTCCTTGGAAGGTGCCTGAGGCATTCATTTGGGATGCCGTCAATTCCACAGGCCTTTTTTAATTTCAGGGATTTTATTAATTTCTGAACGTCACATGGTCTGATCCTTAGAGGGGGGTTTTCATCCACGGCTTCCAGCAGAGCTTGAACTCTAGCCTCCACCCGCTCTTCATGGTTTTTATCGCACAGGTCATGTGGCGTGAACTGAGTTTCCAAACAGTCGACAATTTCGTTGGCTTTTTCAAAAGGATGAAATTTTAGGCCAGAAGAACCATGAATAGCAGTTGGTGCCCTTGGTCCGTCTCTCTGAAGGAGAGATTTCGCAATGGGCCATGTACACTGAGGTGTGATTTCAGCGTTACTTATTTTTGTTTCCCACCGTTCAAGTGCCCTTTTACGGGTCATTCGCCTGATTGATTTTGTGACCCAATTGACTGCCGTTTTACACCCTGGATCCCTGGTTTCTTGCCACAGTTTTCGTAGCCTCTGTTTATATTTTATCAAACGATCTAGACCAGGAAGATCGTTGTTTATGTCCGAAAGTGTAACTTTACTTGTCGACAGCCTATATGCCGAAGCAACAGAGGCTGCAAAGTCGCGTGCCACTTTATCTGCTTCTACCCCCGAATTCATTTCTAGTTTAGGTGATATTAATTCAGAAGCGAGGCTTTGAAACCGCTCCCAATCTGTAAATTTTTCAATGGGTTTCCGAAAGATTCCTAATTTTAACATGATCCAGTATGTGGAATACTATTGGTAGGTGATCTGAGTCCAGAATATCAGAGACGATGACCTCTGACACTCTGATATTTTGATGAACAACAATGTCTAGCACGTCACCATTTCCCGCAGGGGAATAATGAGTGGGGCACTGTGGTGCTGAAATTTCGAAATCACTCCTATCAAATAATTCAACGAGTTTCAAGCCTCAGGGGTTTGAAACGCTGCTGTTCCAAAATGGGTTCTTAATATTCAAATCACCTGCCAACATAGACTTACGTCTGAAGCTTAAGAGCTCAGTGATGTCAGCATCACTCCAGGCTTTGCCTGGAGATTTGTAAACAGCTGCAAGCAGCACTTCGCTATTACCAAATGGTATGCAGACCCCTGTCGCTTCTACTGAAACAAGGGGTGGTAGGACTACATGATTATGGGGAATGCCTTTTCTTACTGCAACGGCAGTTCCGCCTTTTCTGCCCGAGTGGTGGTCGATTCTATAAAAGTGGTAATTTAGAATAAAGAACCTCTCATGGGGTTTCAGATGTGTCTCTGAAAACAGGACCACATCTATGTGTAGGTCTTGCAGTTGTTTACTGAGCTCATAGCGCTGCCTCCTGATGCCGTTCGCATTAAATGCTATGACTTTGAGGGGCCTATGAACTCTAGTGGCCATTCTGTTTCATAAGACTCAGAACAATTTTGGTAATGGCCATTATTTTTTCCTCTTCGGACACTGCACCACTGACCTCTGTCATAATTTGCTGCACTATAGTCACTGCTCTCAACATATTGTCGAGAGACTGACTGTTTACATTAGAAGCCTGAACTGACTGACCTGTGTGCTGTTCCAGTACAGGGATCGGGACGCTCGGTTTCATGGCTGCTGGTGGAACTGCCATTGGAACTTGGAGAGTCTGAGGTCGCTGCTCCTGCGATGTGCTGCCACGGAGCGCTGCCGCGAAGGGGATTCCAGGGCTAACGATATTCGAGGAGAACACCCTTCCCGTCGTAGTTTTGGGTGCTCTCTGCGATTTCCTCTGCAGCCCCGATAGTTGGCGGGATGGGGCTTCTCTCCTTCCTTCAATTCGCAATTGCAGCAAGCTGGAGTGGATGCAGCGTTCTTCTTCTCAGGACACTCTTTATGCAGGTGGCCACCCCCGCACCACATGCAACGGGGAGGTTGTTTGCAATTGGCCCAGACGTGGCCAGACTGTTGGCAGTTGTGACACTGCGTAAGGCCACTTGTGCTCTATATGCCTCAACCAGAATGGAAATGTGGCAAAGGCTTTGAAGCTGGAAAATTTCTTTTGATTTTTCCGTCCGGGGTAGGGTTATAAGGAAGAGCGTAAGGTTACTTGCTATCCTTTCGTTTGAATGCGACCCGCGGGTGGTTGTCATCTGTTTCACGCTGACCACATCAAATCCCATGGTCACCAGTCCATCAGATATATCCTCCGCAGGGGTATTGTGAGGGAGGTGACGGATTACGGCCTTTATGAGTTTTAGGGACTTCGGAAAGAAGGTAAAGAATGAAAGTCTGTTGTTGGATAGATGGGACTTGACGGCTTCGAAATCCGCCATGTTTTTTGGTGAGGACTCTGGTCCCGTTTCTGGTACTGCGGAACTCAAAGTCGCCTTTGACAACATTTTTCAGTTGCTTCTGCAATTGAATAAGGCTTACTGTGGACGTGAGAATTATTGGGGGGGCTGCCTGCTCTACCTGATGATTCCACCTCCAGAGTAGTGGCTCCCTCCTCCAGCGCAGTGGCTCCGTCATCAGCAGTGTCTGTGTCCATTTTTGTCGCCCTGAGAGGAGCAAAGTAGTTACGGGTGGGCACCTCTTTGGTCTGGGTGTTGCCTGTGGCAGCCGCTGCCTTCTTTGAAATCGGGGAGGACTCGGTTGTGCTCTGCCGTTTCCGCCTTCGGACCTCTTTGAAGTCTTCCTCTTGGGAGGGCTTCGTCTGGGTTTTTGCTGTCTCCGATGTTCTGGCTTTCACTAGGGATTTAAGATCGTTCAGTGTAACTGTGTAGGTTCCGTACAGAGCACTGAACAAAATCTTGCCCTTGAGAGCCTTGCAATAGATCTCTCTGTTTTCTTCAGCGGCATTTACTAAAGCCGCCCACTCAACACTTTCTCCAATTGTGGCGGGTGTGAAGCTGGCCACATCCTCAATGTCACAAATGAGTTTGAACAGTCTCCTGTAATGTTCATCTGCTGCAGGATATTGCTTCACGTTTTCCTTATACTCTGCCTGTAGTGAGGCTCTTTTTTCTGCCCAAAATGCATGATAGCCAGGCACCGAGGCGCCCGCCATGTCTGGCACGGCACGACACGACACGACACGACACGACACAGGCCTCAGGCAAAATCTGATAATTTTTACAACAAACAAACAAGGACTGAAAATTTCAGAGCTACCACCAAATAACTCCTTTATACTGTTCGAACACCTCCGAATGTAAATCCCACTTGTCTATCCAATCACAACTTTCCAGCCGCACAGTACACATATCAATCTTAAAACTCCTTGAGCGTGAATCAGTCCTGCCCTGTCCTGTCAAACAGACAATCTCGAATCCACCTCGAAGCTCTCGAATAGAATGTGATGAATCCCTAGTGAAGATGTGGGAACATCCCACATTATCACCACTCTGAATCGAATGATCGAATCGAATCTAGAGTCGGGGCTAGCAGCGAGCGCATTATAAATTCGAACGTTTGCGGCAATTTGATTGGTTAACGCGCGTGATGGATAAAAAGTGATGTGAAGAGTGTGCGTTGCAGAAAACGCGTGATAATGTGGGATGTTCCCACAGGTATCTATCTTCTTAAATATGACTTAGAGAATAAATCACCCCTTTAACACCCTAATATTCCATTTTAGCTAATAAAATATGGTTCATGCAATCAAAAGCCTTCTCCAGGTCAAAAAATATACCACCACTTTTCCTTTTATTAGTTAAGGCCATCAATATATCATTTATTAATGTGTAAGTTGCATTTATGGTTGATACATTTTTTCTAAATCCAAATTGACTATTTGGGAGGATATTATTTGTGAAAATGTGATCCATTAATCTCTTATATATAACTTTTTCGAATCACTTAGAAAAGGACGGTAATATGGAAATTTGTCTAGAATTGGATACATTGTATTTGTCACCTTTCTTATGCACAGGGGTAAGAAGTGAATATTTCAGTCTAGTTGGAAAAACACCTACAGATAAAGATTTGCTAATGATACAGCATAGTGGAGAGCTAATATAGGACGCACTAATTTTCAATAACTTTATGGATACTTTGTCATAACCACATGAATTTTTCCAGGGAAGATTCTTTATAATTTTTTCAATTTCACCTGAAGAAGCATTGCGAAATATAATGTTGCCATATTGAAGATTAAATATCTGGGATAAGTGGAATGGAGAATAAGTAGTGCTATTAATACTTAGACTATTATTTCTCTTGATTTTACCAGAAACAATTTCAGCAATTTTTGAAAAATGATCATTAAAATTCTCAGTATTAATTTTTAAAGAAAGATCTTCACAATTTTTGTCCGTATCACGTTTAATATGTTTATTCTTATTTGTACCTATATCACTTTTTATAACATTCCATGTTGCTTTGATCTTATTGTGAGCCTGGGTAATTTTATTGTTATAGTGTAATTTTTTGGCAGTTTTAATTACTTTCAATAAGATTTTACTATACCTTAAACAATAGTTTCTCAGATTATTATCATTATTAGACCTGGTTAACAAGTATAGATCCCTTTTCCTTTTACAAGAATTTTTAATGCCTTTTGTTATCCATTGATTAGTTGAGTTTTTTTCATAACTTCTATTTTAGGGAAACTTGAATAAAAAATCTGAATGTATGTATTCAAAAAGGAGTTAAAAATACTATTCACATCTCTGTTAGTGTTACTGAATACATTTTGCCATAATTCCCCACTCAGCTTATCTTTAAATCGCATTATTGAATGAGTTTACTTTCCTTATAATTTTAACTTCGTAATTTAATCTTTTACAATTGAATTATGCAAATATATTTCTAACCTTTGGCCATAGTGATCGGATAAGCCATTTCATAGTGAGGAAGTTGCAAAATTTACAAATTTAGTTGTATCAAGAAAGATATTATCAATTAAAGTTCTTGAATTGTTACGTGGGTCATTTCATAAATGATGCACAGGTTGGCAACACTGCGGATTAGATGATGCAACAACAGTGAGCCTCACATCAGTTACAGTTCAGGGCTTGAGAAAGAAGTGTGTTATTTTGTTTCATTTATAATGTACTCTGTTCTTAAATAACGTGAGTTAGAAATGGAGCCTGCACGGTTCTTGGGTATTGTGACTGTTGAAGATCAAAGGTTGTACATTAAGATCAAAACTTTATGTGGAAAAAACCCGACAGAAATCCACAGCTGAAATCACAGTCCAAAAAGGGGAGAGGGCCATCTTCCCCATGACCAAAAAAATGTTGATGATCTCAATCAAAGGTCAAACAAATGAAGATCTTTGCTTATGATCACCAAGGAATCATCATGACAGACAGAGTTCCATGCAGGAAAAGTGTCACAGCAGTTTATTATCGTGACTTTATGCAAAATCTGCACAGAAAAATGCACAAAAACCGACCTCAGTTGTTCGAGGCTGGGCCGATCATTCTCCATGACAACGCTCGCCCGCACATCGGGAATGCCATAACAGAAAAGCTGCGCCAATACGGTTGAGAGGTGTTGCCTCATGATCCCTACAGCCTGGACATGAGTCCACCAGACTTAGACTTATTCCCCAAGTTGAAACAACCTATGCGAGGCTGTCGTTTTCCCTCTCTGGAAGAGCATTCTGCTGCAGTACCTGAGCCTTCAACAGATAAACAAAGATGGTGTCCTGGATGGAATAGTAAAGCTTCCCACATGTTGGGACTCAGTCATTGAGAAGCAGGGAGACTATACTGAAGGACTGTAAAGAGATATTAAAAAAAATAAACATGGACGTAAACAAAAAATTGTGTGCACTATTTCTGAAATGACCTATGTAGTAATTGTTGTAGGAAAATGAATTATACTTATAAGCTTGTATGAATTTACTATATTATTTAATTCTTGTTTTTCTTTAGATTCATTTAAATAATTTATATTTATATCACCACAAATTATTAAATGAAACCTGGTTTGTAAGTTTTATTAAGAATATTTTCTAAACCACTTAAAAAGAACTGGAAATTACCACCAGGTGATCTATAAACAATTATTGTAATTTTAGAGCACAAGCCTCCAGTTCCTTTTCTTTACAATATCTTGCTATGTTTATTACTGAAAAGGAATACCACTTATTAACGTACATACAAACCCCTCCTTTATGGAAGGATTGTCTGCAAAATTCAGAACAGAGACTATACTCTTCCGATGATATAAGTTTAAGTTTAAACGATGTTCAGAAATACACAAGATATCAGGCAAATCTTGACATAAAGAAGCAAGTAACTCATCAAATTTAGATTCTAGACCACAAATGTTTTGATGATAAAGTTTCAAGATTTGTTTCTTATGATTTGCACTATTTACTAATGAAATGATTCTTACATCATCACCACTTAAATTTTTATGAGTAGTTTTTGTACAATCTTTGGCTTGAGTGAAAACCTTATTAGAATTATTGCTACCATTTTGATTTATGTTGACCATAAAAAATCATCCTGTTTTGCAGATATTGGATTTCTTATCCTGTTTGATTTTCAAGTTGATCCTAAGTTAGGCATTGCCTTATCTAATTTTTCGTTATTTATTTTACAACTTAAGCCATACGATACTTCCGGTACTGACACACTTGATTTTTCTAAGTCCTTAGACCAATTATTTCCTTTATCACTTATCTCCAATGGAGATGATCCAATTAATTCTGTTTTGTTCTTAACTTCTTCATTTGCCTCATTAGAGATTGTAACTTTTTCTTTGTCTACTTTTTTGCTGGGACCATAAGTTTTTCTAGTTCAAAATAATTTAAGTTTACTTTATCCTTGACTAAGTTATTATCTTGATCACTTGTCACTGATTGTGAAGATCCAAATAGGTCGATTAAATCAATTTCTTCTTCATTATCCTCATTGAACACTTTCAGATCCATAGCACTGTGATATTCTTCATTTTTTAACAAGTTTACCTTCTGATCACCAGGTTTCTTCAATTTTAAGATTCTATATTTCCTAGTTTCATCTTCTTTTAGTATATTTCTTTCTTCTGTTATTGAGTCATTCTTATTTACATGTTCCACATGGCTATTTTCATTTTCC
>NW_019720605.1:270919-303389 GCF_002891405.2 Cryptotermes secundus
TTTCCTTTTCCTTCCGGCAGGAGAGACTCTCGCATCTCCTTGTGGATGGCAGCATAGAGGCGCAGCATGGCTGTAAAGAGCGTCTTGCCCTCGAGGTGTTTACATTGCACTGTCCTCTCTGCCTCGGATTTTGATATGAGTTTGTTCCATATTACGCCGTTTCCGTTTGCTGAGGGCGATGTATGGATAAGCTGTCCAATGGTTGGTAATCCTTTCCCCAGTAACTCGATGTCTTCCTGGCAGTCAGGATTACTGATTCTCAAGTTCGCGTGGTTCCTGTCAAACGAAGCCACAATTGCATTCCACCGTGTTTCGCACGATGTCTGCTCCGCCATTTTGTCCGTTGCAGACTGGACGGCCACCGCCACCGCTGCACTAGCCACGCACTATGCACTGGTGACACAATAGTAACTAGGTGGCTACAGACGAACACTCAAGATTATGGTCACCTGGGACCGCCCAAACTCCTTCCGTAGACGTCTCCCGAACCAATCTCACTCCTACTCAAACAGACAATCTCTCACAAGGTATGTGCCAGTAATAAAGTATACCTAAACAAACAGACAATCTCTTCAAGTCCCATCCGAAGAATCAGCCTCAAATCAGTCCAATTTAATCGAATGAATCGCGTCGAATGACTTCAATCAATCGAATCAATCGAATACTCGGCGTTGGAGCTGCCCCTTTTTATACACTGTTCGGTGGGGCGGAGCGAAACTCGAAATTTAGGAGGAAGAATTGATTGGCTAGCGCGAGTAATGACGTAGATGCGGGCTAGCAGGGAGTGCAGTATAAATAAGTACGTTTGAAGCAATCTGATTGGTTAGCGCGCCTGATGGTGAAAAGTGATGTGAAGAGCGAGCGTTGCAGAAATACGTGATAGTGCTCTGTACGGAACCTGGTGATAATATGGGAAGGAGATCAGATTTGGTGAGACGCAGATCCGGGCTGATTCGATTCATCAGGATAGAGGATTCGAAAAATTGGATTGATTCGAGGGGAGAATTCGAGAGATATGTGGTGTGATTAATTGTCTGTTTGACGATAATAATAAGATGGGATTCATTGAGAGATTGATTCGGGATCGAGTGGTGGATTCGAGATTGTCTGTTTGACAGGACAGGGCAGGACTGATTCACGCTCAAGGAGAGTATAAAGGAGTTAATTGCTGGTAGCTCTGAAATTTTCAGTCCTTGTTTGTTGTTATAATTATCAGATTTTGCTTGAGGCCTGTGTCGTGCCGTGTCGTGCCAGACATGGCGGGCGCCTCGGTGCCTGGCTATCATGCATTCTGGGCAGATAAAAGAGCCTCACTACAGGCAGAGTATAAGGAAAACGTGAAGCAATATCCTGCAGCAGATGAACATTACAGGAGACTGTTCAAACTCATTTGTGACATTGAGGATGTGGCCAGCTTCACACCCACCACAATTGGAGAAAGTGTTGAGTGGGCGGCAATAATAAATGCCGCTAAAGAAAGCCGAGAGGGCTATTGCAAGGCTCTCAAGGGCAAGATTTTGTTCAGTGCTCTGTACGGAACCTACACAGTTACACTGAACGATCTGAAGTCAATAGTGAAAGCCAGAACATCGGAGGCAACAAAAACCCAAACGAAGCCCTCCCAAGAGGAAGAATTCAAAGAGGTCGGAAGGCGGAAACGGCAGAGCACAATCGAGTCCGCCCCGATTTCAAAGAAGGCAGCGGCTGCCACAGGCAACAGCCAAACCAAAGAGGTGCCTACCCGCAACTACTTTGCTCCTCTCAGGGTGACGACAATGGACACCGACACTGCTGGTGACGGAGCCACTGCGCTGGAGGAGGGAGCCACTACTCTGGAGGTGGAATCATCAGGTAGAGCAGGCAGGCCACCCCCAATAATTCTAACGACCACAGTGAACCTCATTCACTTGGAAAAGCAACTTAAAAATGTGGTCAGAAGTGACTTTGAGTTCCGTAATACCAAAAGTGGGACCAGAGTCATCAATAAAAGCATGGCGGATTTCGAAGCCGTCAAGTCCTATCTATCAAACAGCAAACTTTCCTATTTTACCTTCTTTCCGAAGTCAGAAAAACCCATCAAGGCTGTAATCCGTCACCTCCCCCCAACACCCCGGCGGAAGAAATTTCTGATGGATTGGTGACCATGGGATTTGATGTGGTTAGCGTCAAGCAGATGACAACCACCCGAGGGTCGCCTTCAGAAGGAAGGATATCCAGAAACCTTCCCCTCTTCCTTATAACCTTACCCAGGACGGCAAAATCCCAAGATATTTTCAAGCTAAACAACCTTTGCCATATTTCCATCCGGGTCGAGGCTTATAGAGCACAGAGTGGCCTTACGCAGTGTCACAACTGCCAACAATTTGGCCACGTCTGGGCTAATTGTAAGCAACCTCCCCGTTGCATGTGGTGCGGGGGTGGCCACCTGCACAGAGAGTGCCCCGAGAAAGAGAACGCTACCTCCACTCCAGCGTGCTGTAACTGTGAGCTGAAGGATGGGGAGAAACCGCATCCCGCTAACTACCGCGGCTGCAGTCACGCGAAGGAGGAACTGCAGAAGAGGAAATTGCAGAGAGCACCCAAAACCACAACAGGAAGGGTGTTCTCATCAAATATAGTCACTCCTGGAGTCTCCTTCGCGGCGGCTCTCCGAGGCAACACGTTGCAGGAGCAGCGGTCTCAGACTCTACATACACCAGTGGCAGTCCCACCAGCAGTCAAGAAACCGACCGTCCCGGTTCCTGTACTGGAACAACACACAGGTCAGTCAGTTCAGGCTTCTAATGTAAACAGTCAATCTCTCGACAATATGTTGAGAGTGGTGACTGTAGTACAGCAGATTATGACAGAGGTCAGTGGTGCAGTGTCCGAAGAGGAAAAAATAATGGCCATTACCAAAATTGTTCTGAGTCTTATGAAACAGAATGGCCACTAGAGTTCATAGGCCCCTCAAAGTCATAGCATTTAATGCGAACGGCATTGGGAGGCAGCGCTATGAGCTCAGTAAACAGCTGCAAGACCTACACGTAGATGTGGCCCTGTTTTCAGAGACACATCTGAAACCTCATGAGAGGTTCTTTATTCCAAATTACCACTTTTATAGAATCGACCGCCAGTCGGGAAGAAAGGGCGGAACTGCCGTTGCAGTAAGAAAAGGCATTCCCCACATCCATGTAGACCTACCACCCCTTGTTTCAGTAGAAGCGACAGGGGTCTGCATACCAATTGGTAATAGCGAAGTGCTGCTTGCAGCTGTTTACAAATCTCCAAGCAAAGCCTGGAGTGATGCTGACATCACTGAGCTCTTAAGCTTCAGACGTAAGTCTCTTTTGGCAGGTGATTTGAATGCTAAGAACCCATTTTGGAATAGCAGAGTTTCAAACCCCTCAGGCTTGGAACTCGTTGATTTATTTGATAGGAGTGATTTTGAAATTTCAGCACCACAGAGCCCCACTCATTATTCCCCTGCGGGAAATGGTGACGTGTTAGACATTGTGGTTCACCGAAATATCAGAGTGTCAGATGTCATCGTCTCTGATATTTTGGACTCAGATCACCTACCAATAGTATTCCACATACTGGATCATGTTAAAATTAGGAATCTTTCGGAACCCATTGAAAAATTTACAGATTGGGAGCGGTTTCAAAGCCTCGCTTCTGAATTAATATCACCTAAACTAGAAATTAATTCGGGGGTAGAAGCCGATAAAGCGGCACGCGACTTTGCAGCCTCTATTGCTTCGGCATATAGGCTGTCGACAAGTAAAGTTACCCTTTCGGACATAAACAACGATCTTCCTGGTCTAGATCGTTTGATAAAATATAAACAGAGGCTACGAAAATTGTGGCAAGAAACCAGGGATCCAGCGTGTAAAACGGCAGTCAATTGGGTCACCAAATCAATCAGGCAAATGACCCGTAAAAAGGCACTTGAACGGTGGGAAACAAAAATAAGTAACACCGAAGTCACACCTCAGTGTATATGGCCCATTGCGAAATCTCTCCTTCAGAGAGACGGACCAAGGGCACCAACTGCTATTCATGGTTCTTCTGGCCTAAAATTTTATCCTTCTGAAAAAGCCAATGAAATTGCCGACTGTTTGGAAACTCAGTTCACGCCACATGACCTGTGCGATAAAAACCATGAAGAGCGGGTGGAGGCTAGAGTTCAAGCTCTGCTGGAAGCCGTAGATGAAACCCCCCCTCTAAGGATCAGACCATGTGACGTTCATAAATTAATAAAATCTCTGAAATTAAAAAAGGCCTGTGGAATTGACGGCATTCCAAACGAATGCCTCAGGCACCTTCCAAGGAGACCATTGGTTCACCTAACTCACTTATTCAATCACTGTTTTCGGCTCTCTCACTTTCCAAATACTTGGAAGGAAGCAAAAATAATAACTTTACCTAAACCGGGTAAAGACCCGAAATTTCCTCAAAATTTACGTCCGATCAGCCTCCTGTCCACGACAGGAAAACTATTCGAAAAAGTAATTTTGAAATTCCTCCGTAAACATATTGAAGAAAGAGACCTGCTCAACGCAAGTCAGTTTGGTTTTCGTGCACGTCACAGCACGACATTGCAATGTATGAGGCTGGCGGACCACGTGACCCTTAATTTCAACAATAAAATGTCTACGGCTGCAGTGTTCTTGGACATCGAAAAAGCCTTTGATACCACGTGGCACTCAGGCTTGCTGTTTAAATTATCAAAATTGGAATTCCCCAACTCTTTGACCAAGCTTATTGGGTCCTTTCTCTCTAAACGTAAATTCAGGGTCTCTGTTGAAGGCGAAATGTCAACGCCAAGGGAAATGCAAGCAGGGGTGCCACAAGGTTCTGTTCTTTCCCCTACTCTCTTCAATTTGTATATAAATGATGCCCCCCATACACAAGGCGTTCACCTGGCCCTCTTTGCAGACGACACCTGTCTGTATGCGACAGATCGCAAAGAGGGTTTTATTGTTAGAAAACTCCAGCGCGGTCTCAGCTCAATGGAGACCTGGTGTGAGCGCTGGAATATAAAAATTAATGAAGATAAGACTCGGGGGGTCTACTTCTCTCGTGGTCGTCGACCGCCTGAGTCTTGTCTTACTCTAAATGGAAGAAACATTCCATTTGTAAATAGTGCAAAATATCTAGGTGTAATCTTCGATAAGAAAGTGACTTGGAGATTACACATAGAAATGATCGAAGCCAAGGCCTTCAGAACATTCATTAGAGTGTATTCCCTATTCAAAAGTGAGCGATTGAGCGCTAACATTAAACTGACCCTCCACAAAGCTCTTATTAGATCCGTAATGACTTATGCTAGTCCCGCCTGGGAGTTTGCGGCAGACACTCATCTAGTGAAATTGCAGCGCCTGCAAAACAAGGTTCTCCGCACGATTGGCAATTTTCCAAGGCGCACACCGGTCCGCGATTTGCACATGGCATTCAAAATCCCGTACGTATATGATTACATAACAAAATTATGCAGGCAACAAGCAGAAGTCATACAAAATCATGATAATGAGAATGTTCGCAACATCGGACAAGGCGAAGCCCGACACAGAAAGTATAAGAGGCTTAAACTTGGCGGCGGTCAGGCGTACGACCGTTCGAGTGACTAGACTGCCGTGGTAGCTAATACTACTAGTATATATATATATATATATTAAAAGGGCATAATCTGCTGTACCTAGCCTGGACTGACAGAGGCCGTGTATATAGTGTACATAGAAGTAAGGAATAAGTGTGTATTTATAAATGTATGTAAATACAGACAATGGACTTAATACAAACTGACTAACAAATGACAGACCCGACCTCTCATCAGAGAGGGCGCTACACATGGACAGGACAGTAACTTTCATTCAAAAGAAATATCTGGTCAAGAGCCCCAGCTGGGGCTCGACACCAAGACAGACAGACTGACTGACCGTCAGTTGTAACATGACCTTGACCTTGACCTTGAAATGCGTGATAATGTGGGATGTTCCCACAGCCTCATCAAAAGAATATATATTTTCAGAGCCTAAGAGATAGGAGGCTCATTTCACTGAAGAAGTGTTGCCTGCTGTTGGTGATGATTGTATTGCAGACATTTGAAAAGAAGTGAAAGGACTGTCTGCATGGAGAGGAACAGGTGCTACAGCAGAGGGCACAAGTGGCTTGCTGCGGATTCTGGTGGGTGGTAGGACATTAAGCTCACGTTCAGGAGTTAAACCTGAAGGCAAGGGATCAAAGGAAGAGGTGTGTAATGAATGATCAGGAGGTTGAGGGAGTGACTGTGCAGCAGAATCTGTGCTATATGGAAGTGCACATCTTTTAAGATGTACCCTTTCAGCTGTTGTGAAATCACTTCCGAAGAAATGTCTGCTGCACAGAACTTCATTGTGCAGCATTCTAGCAGAATCAGTAGTATAGGATAACCCAACTCTTCCTGCCCATACCATAGCCCTGTAAGAGTATTATATATTGTCTCAAAAGCTTGAAATAATTCATCAGTAAACATTACAAAGATGGTGTAGGTGCTACATTACATCAAGTACTAAAACAGACATTTATTTACTTTCCATTAATCCTTACATGGCTGGAAGAACAGTGGATATAGTAATAGTCTAAGACAACAGGACAAGTTCCATCAATGATATAAATAAAAATTAATTATATTTAACCCATAACACTTACACATATTATCAAAGACTAATCACAGTGGGTAAATCATTAACACAGTTTTAAAATATATATGTGAAAGAATGCAGCACACTAATGATACAAGACTACAATAATGAAACATAAAAGTATACTACTAGGCATCCAGCATATAACGGACCAAGATCATTAATTAATATTGAAGTTAAATTATTCCTCCAATGAGTAAAATAGACTTACCCTTTGGTACCTATCTTTCACATATGATTTTATCAATGCACTGGCCTTACCAACTATTCCATAAAATTCTACTTTAGGCAGAGAGAGGCAGATAGAGAGATAGACAGACAGATATTGTCAGTGTCAAAAGTTTTCTTCAAATCACTGAAAATGCTGATGAACATTATTGGTATTGATGTTGTCCAGCTACTGTTCAAAATTAATTATTAAAAGAATCTGTAATCACATCATGATTATCAGTTAACTTCCCATCAATGTTTAAAACTGACCTGCATTAGTAATTTTCTACCTGTGTCTGATTTTATAATGCTCCAGGTGGCTCTCATTTTGTTACTATAATTAGAAATTGATTGATTATAATGAAGATTTTTAGCTCCTTCAATAACACTCGCCAAAATATTACAGTATGTTTTATAATAATATTTCATATCTGGCTCATACGGTGCTGAATCTCTTGGAAAATTGCAGAATCTCAATCCAGTTTCTTCACTGGAAGACGTGCATGCTTCAGCAGAACAAATTTTTTTCTTCCCATCTATACTGCAATAAACAATACAAAAATTATAACAGAATAAAAGTACACTCTTACTTTCTTGAGATTCTACGGTCCTTCTTTAGGCTACACCGAAAGATGCTTAAAATACAGAAATAAGATTTGGATGAAGTATCGTAGTAACACTGACTTCATGTTTGTTTCTAATTTCACTGGGTGTAGTAAGCATAATCCATATACATAAGTAACACACAGATGTAAATTCATGCGTAAATGTTGACTCTCGTTTCACAACATCAAATCAAAGTCCCTACTTACTAATTAATCTAATTAGTTGCACAACATACCTCAACGGTCTACACACATTTTCAAACTACGCAGTATTACTGAAACAACGGCTTTCGACCTTCAACCGAAATTTAAGATCCTCTGATCCCTCTGATTGGCTGATACTTATGCGATTTGATTATTTGCGATAGGTGTATTATGACCGATTCCAGTCATTTCCAGACTATCTAGTTCATGTAGCTTAATATAGATGGCTGGTCTGCATGTTTCCCTCTCTCCCCTATGGCTGTTACACACCCACTGATCCAGAGCAGTGGGATGCAACTCAATGCTATTGGCGGGCAACGTAACCGCCGTGACGTCATGAAGCATCACTCCTGCCGCGGTGGCCAGCTGCCATTCTCTTGATAAAAAAAATGGACGCAGCCAGCGCCAAGGGCTCGGTCGGTAAGAAGGCATGCTATTATACCTCCTGCCCTGTCCGTAAGAACGTATGCTATTATACCACCAGCATTTTTTTACTGCTCCCTCCCGAAAAATCACCGGTTCACACATATAGCTAGAATTAATAATTGATGTAAATGAAATGTTCTTATTTTACAGGCACTGGTGAGAAACCCTCCCGATAAATAATGTTGCAACCTGATATCTTGTACTGCAGAGGTTCTTACTCCGTTGTGTGTTTTCTGTTTTCGAACTGAGTTTAATATCACTTCGCTCAAAACATCTGGAGGGGAATGAGTTAAATGATATCAAACTCAGTTCAAAAATAGAAAACACACAATGGAGTAGGAACCTCTGTAGTACAAGATATCAGGTTGCAACATTATTTATCGGGAGGGTTTCTCACCAGTGCCTGTAAAATAAGAACATTTCATTTACATCAATTCAACACCCCCTTACTGAAATGCAATGGATATTTGAACTATAACATATGTAGAATACTTGTGTTTAGGAAAGCTGATGCCAGGTAAACTTGAAACTTCAAATTGGTTTGTTTAGGCTCTCTGATTGGTCGAGACCTGCATGAAGTTTCGTCCGTCATTCATAGAGGCAGTAGTTACCGTGTTTCCCTTTCCCCTATCTCAGTTGCACCACCCTGATCCAGAGTATCCAGAGCAGCCCCATAAAATTCTTTGTTATTGGTGGGTCAACATGGCCGCCTTGACAACCTGGTGCATTATTGCTGCCATCTCTACACATCCTACACTAACTAAAGTTAAAGTGGCTGATAAGAAGATATTCTAAAATAGCACTTGCTTTTGAGTGCTACTGACCCTCCCAACATCCTAACCGCTCCTGACCATGGAGGACGTGGTTGCATTTCTCAAGGTCACTGTGCACGAATGGTCCCTGGGAGGTGTGGCGTGCTGCCGGAATTGTTCCGTCTTTTCTTTGCCATTACAAATTTCATCAAATCTTTACATTGTGTTCCAAGTTTCTCATCTTCACCATATCTGTAGTTGTTGGCTAACAAGTATTATTTTATATTCCATGTGTAGACAGGCTTATAATGTCTTTGTATAAAATTTATCATGCTCAGTTCCAGCCCTTCAATAGTAACCGTCATCAAACCAAATGCTAAAAGAAAATGTTTCCATGACAGTAATGTTGTTCTTTTACAGGACACACAAGATTATCTTAAGTGAACTAAATATTTTTCAAATAGCCATTCCCACAAACAGCATCATATTGGGAGACTGGAAAAGCACTGTTGGAGATGAACCATATCAGAATATTGTTGGATCACATGGACTAGGAAGACGGAATCACAGGGGTCAAATGTTTATTGACTTTTGTGAACAAAATGGACTGATTGTCACCAACACTTGGTTCAAAAAACCAAAGAGAAGAATTTACACATGGAAGGCACCTGGGGATTGGAGGAGGCATCAGCTGGACTACATCCTTGTGAAACATCGATTCAGAAACAGTGTGAAGGATGTGAAGACGCTTCCTGGGGCAGACATTGACTCTGACCACAACTTGCTGGTTGCCAAGTTCCGAACCAGGTTGAAGAAAATTATAGGATTTCGAAAGCGCAGACCCAGATGGGATTTGGAGAAGTTATATGCTCAAAGACAAAGCGTGCAAGAGACTCTAGAAGAGAAACTCGGTGCAATTGAAGGTGAAAGCGGAAATGCTGAAGCGCAGTGGAACGATATAAAAGAATGCATGTTAGATACTATCAGTGATTTGGTAGGTAAAGTTGAGAAGATAGCAAGAAAACCATGGGTTACACAGGAGATGATGAGTAAAATGGAGGAGCGAAGGAAATGGAAGAATGTCAACAATGAAGAAGGCAGGAGGAAATACAGGAGACTGAGGAATGAATTGAAAAGAGCCACGGACAGGGCCAAAAAGGAATATCTTGAGAAGATATGTAATGAGATTATGGAATTTCAAAGAACAGGCCGTTATGATTTGATGTACATGAAGACAAAAGAACTAGGATGGAAAGAGAATCATGGGATTCAAAATGTTGGCATCGAAGACTCCCAGGGGAATAGAATAGTAGATCAGAGGCAAGTGCTGAAAATTTGGGAAAATTATATTTCAGAACTATATGATCGACCTAATCGGCCAGAAACCTTAGAAGTTTAACCGGAAGAAGAAGTAAATACAGACGAGAAAGGAGCATATATTTTACAAAGTGAGGTGGAAAAAGCTATCAAGGAAATGAGGAAGGGAAAGGCTACAGGAGATGATGATGTACCTGGAGATGTGATCAAGTTACTGGGAGAAGGTGGTTTGAAAACACTGACAAAACTAATGAACACCATATATGAAAGTGGAGAGTGGCCCAAGGACTTTACAGAAGTTACAATGATTGCCTTAAAGAAAGAGACAAAAGCTATAAAATGCAGCGACCATCGCACAATAAGTGTGATTGCACATACAGCAAAGATAATAGCAAAGATACTTAAAAGAAGAATTGAAAGGAAAATAGAGGATGTACTTGGAGAAGATCAGTTTGGATTTAGAAGAGGAAAAGGAACCAGGGATGCAATTGGGATGATGAGAATTATAGCGGAACGAACTTTGGAGATAGATGAAGAACTGTGTGTTTGCTTCATAGACTGGCAGAAGGCATTTGACCGGGTAAACTGGACCAAATTAATGCAGATCCTGAAAGAAACAGGTATCGATTGGCATGAAAGAAGATTGATTAGCAAATTGTACATGGATCAGAAAGTTAGAGTACGACTGGACAGGGGGGAGACAGGAAGTGTGCAGATTGGAAGAGGAGTTCGACAAGGATGCTGTTTATCACCAATTCTGTTCAACTTGTACAGCGAATGCCTTACCAAGGAAGCTCTGGATGGGCTCGGTGACTTCAAAGTAGGAGGGCAAATTATTCAAACTGTGAAATATGCAGATGACCTTGTGTTAATGGCTAAGGAAGAAACTGTGCTACAGGGCATGATTGATAGACTAATTGAAATTGGAAGGTGCTATGGCATGGAAATGAATGTGGAGAAAACAAAAGTAATGAAAATTTCGAGACAACCAACCCCAGTCACAATAAAGATAGACCAAAAACAACTGGAGAATGTGAAATGTTTTAAATATTTGGGTAGCTTGTTAACAGATGATGGAAGGTGTACTTGTGAAATTAAATCCAGGATTGCCATGGCAAAAGCTGCATTTAGCAAGAAGAAGAATCTTTTTACCAGCAAATTGGACTTAAATTTGAGGAAGAAACTAGTGAAATGCTACATTTGGAGCATAGCTCTGTATGGGGCTGAAACATGGACACTTAGGGCAGTAGATCAGAAACATCTGGAAAGCTTCGAAATGTGGTGTTGGAGAAGGATGAAGAGGATCAATTGGACCGATTATGTGACAAATGAAGAAGTGTTAATTAGAGTCAGTGAGCAGAGGAATATCCTACACGAAATAAGAAAACGGAAGGCTAATTGGATTGGTCATGTTTTACGCAGAAACTGCCTTCTAAAAGAAGTTATTGAAGGAAAGATAGAGGGGCGGATAGAAGTGACAAGAAGACGAGGAAGAAGACGTAAGAAGATGCTGGATGACCTTGGGGGCAGAAGAGGATACTGTCATTTGAAGGAGAAAGCTCAAGATCGCATTAAGTGTAGGAATTGTTTTGGAAGAGACTGTGGACCTGTCGTCTGACAGATTACTGATGATGATGAGCCATTCCATATATCATTAAAGGATGCAGAATTACATGGTGCTAACATGGTTCCCTCCTCACAGTCTGCCCTTCAATCACATTAATGACTGCAGGAAATTAAATACAGCACTGAAGTGATCTCCAACACCATAACATTCACACCAAGTTCCATGGTTCAAATTTTGAAAGAGGAATACATAGACAGCATAGCTACCTCATAAAATTACTTTCTCTCTCTCTTTTCATAAGAAAGAGAAGTGGGCTAAAGCAGGCCTTTTCCATTATGGCACAGAAACAGCAGATGTTGAGGACAATGAAGTCAGCTTGAAAAATTGGAATCTCCCAGATTATTACACCAAGAGGAGGCTTTTGCAGATTATGTACTAACTGCAATTTGAATCCCTGCAGGGTCTTATGACTTTTCACTTTACTGCCATGTTCAACAAAGCTTCTGGGTTCACAGATCTGTAGAAGGGGGTCTCCTGAGCTAAAATGTACAGACACTGAGGCCGAGCACCACTTGCAGACAGTTATAAATTGTCATCACTTCATACATCATGGTTCTGCCATCACAGTGCACAGCTACTGACACCAACTCTGTTTAGCAAAGAAGGTATGTAATTAAGTCATCAGAGCACATTATGTTCCAGTTGTTTTGTCACCCTTCTGTGCTATAGAAAAATAACTAGTACACTAACTTGATATGGTTACTTTCTATTCATATACTCTCTTGCTTTGTAATTTCTTGTGCACTTTTCATATGCTTCTATCACCCTGAAAAATTTAAAACTTATTATAATTCTAATGCTACTGCTGTTTTGGAAATTCTACGTATATTATGATACAAACTTGGACAAAGTTACAGAACACTTCATCTCAAAATCTTCCTCTGAGTTAAGATTTTACAGAAACTGGTAATCACCCTTTCAATGCTCACTGCTCACAGTCTTATTTCAGATGCTATAATGACTCTGAGATTCTGTATTTTATATACGTACTATGTTGTGACTTCCAGAATTAGGAGAGGGGGGGTGAGTTATGGACCTACTCATTGGAAAAGATGCTCTAAAGCCTTTGGAAAGAATTCATGTGACATTGAAACATATACGCTCAGTCCTTGATGGTAACTTGGTATCAGATTGAGGCCACATAAAAAAGTTCATGCATGGTGAGAGTGACAGCACTTGAGGTTTCCTTCTTCCTCTCTTTTTACTCCCCTCCAGACCCTGCTGGCATATGTCAACCAGCACCTTACGGTAATGGTTTGAAACCTATAAATAATCATGCTCAATGTGCATTCAGATGGCCATGACTCTTCAGACCAGAAAACAACATAAAATAAACAGAAATGTAAGTAATTATCTTTATCACTTCTTATACATGTGGACAGCTGCTCAGTAAGTTTCAAGTTTCCCCTTCCCTAATTTGTTAATGTCAAAATGCACTTACTTTCAGTGAGGAAAAAAAAAAAGGTAGTAAGTCAGAACTTAGAGCAATCTCTGGGTGTGCCAGTCACTTTGTGTTATGGAACAGGGTACATCAACTGCAAGGTCTTTAACAAAAGTGCAATTGACTGATTCAGAAGACTTGTAGAAAACTTAATTCATAAGGCTCATGAAACCAACCAATGACATAAGAAGAAACAGCCAAAGCCAGAATCTTAAGAGGTGATAAAAAGGAGCTGAGTAATGATAACAGGGATGACAGTATCAGCATTATACTGATGATGATAATGGTAATAAAATCGTTAAACAAACTATTTCTATACTGAAAAAAGCAGTCTTCTGGGATTTGGCACCGTGTATATGTGTTGTTAACAAACGTTTCAGAGGAACGTCGGTTAACACCACATATACACAGTGCCAAGTCCCAGAAGACTGCTTTCTTCATAGTCACCGCCACGAAAGCCTCAAATCTTACATATTTCTATACTGCCTGCACCTGTTCATATTCTTACAAATTCTTTCATCTGTTTTCTCAGGCACAGCATTCTGCATCTATTTTGCGTTCTTACAACAAATACCCCTAACTACCATACTTACTTACTCATGGAGCTGAGCCCTTCTGGAGGAGCCGCCAATTCTGCAGCTACTCAAGAATTTCCCCATAGTGGTTGAGGAGCTATGCTACAAGCCGGAAGGTCACGGGTTCAAGTCCCGATGAGGTCATGGGATTTTTTCCAGTTGACCTAATCCTTCCAGCCGCACTAGGCCCTGGGGTTTACTCAGCCTCTAACAGAAATGAGTACCAGGAATTAATTAAATAATTTTCCTGGGGAGTAAAGCGCGGCCAGCACATAAGGCTGACAATCTTACCGCCATCTTTGAGTCGATTATCTACATAATGTGGGACCCTCAACGTCTCAAAACCCTATGGGCCTTCACGGCCTGCTACAGGGATAGCTTTACTTTTTACTTTTTTACTCAAGAATTTCCCAGCATTTTATGGAACCCAAAGGTTCATTACCATGTTCACAAGAGCCCTCCACTGGGCCCTATCCTGAGCCAGACCAATCCATACCATCCCATCCTATCTCTCCGAGATCCATTTTAATATTGTCCACCCACCTATGCCTTGGTCTTCCCAGTCGTCTCTTTCCTTCTGGCTTCCCCACCAATATCCTATACACATACCTCGTCTCCCCCATTCGAGCTACATGTCCTGCCCACCTCATCCTCCTTGACCTGATCATTCTAATCATACTTGGAGAAGAGTACAAGTTATCATCTCTCTTTGGTTCAAATATTCTCCTCAACACCCTCAGTCTATCTTCCTCCGTTAATGTCAGAGACCAAGTTTCACACCCATACAGAACCACAGGCAAAATTATAGTTTTGTATATTCTAATTTTTATGTTTTTGGACAGCAGACGAGAAAACAAAAGGTTCTGGACTGAATGGTAGCAAACATTAACCGAGTTCAATCTCCTCTTAATTTCCTCCTGAATCAGGTTTCAATCTGTTATCGTTGTCCCCAAATATCTGAACTGTGCCACATACTCAAAACATCTGTTTCCTATCTTTATGTCATGATTTTGCCCTCAATTTGGTGATGAGACAGCAACTTATACTTAGTTTTCTCTGTTTTTACTTCTAGACCAACCTCTTTACTTGCGTCAATTAAAGTTTGTGTGTTTCTCTTTATGGTATCTACATTATCACCCAGTAGATTCACATCCTCGGCATAGGCCAACAGCTGATGTATCCCGTTTAATTCCTGTCCCACCTGGTTTCCCTGGACCTTCCTAATGGCATATTCTAAAGCAAAGTTGAAAAAGGAGTGGTGATGAAACATCTCCCTGTTTTAGACCATTTGGGATAAGAAATTTATCAGACAAATGTTTACCTATACAGACTTTACTATACATTTCATTCAAACACATTTTAATTAACCTAACTAGTTTCATGGGTATCCCAAACTCTATCCTAATTACCATATGTATTAAATTTATTTTCAGCAGCAGAAAATGACCATCAGTTATATATACAAAGTTGTAAACAAACAAAAATATAATCTGTAATACATAATTATTCATCACTGCTGTTACTGTACCCTTCAATGTAACTGTCTTCAACTTGTGACACACTTTTCTTTAACCAGGCTACAGAGCACTGGAAATACACACAGTTTGTTCAAGATACTTTATGGCACAGCTAGAGACATAGAGATATGTTGTTTTGACACAACATTACTGACTTCTGATAAGAGATTGTAGGCTTTGGCAAAGACTGCACTTGTTTTAGGCAATTAATTTCCAAACTCTATGATTTGGGATCTTTTATGAAACTGTTGGTGACTGACATTAGCATACCATAAATTTTGTGTCTGCATAATAAACAATGCTTACATCTACAGCTTTCATTTATGTTACATGCTACAATTAGGCAAAACAAACCAGTGACATGCAGATTCTAACTAACACTACAGACACTAGTCTGCCTGGATCTTGCTCAGTTTCCTTATTTTTTGGCTGCAAAAACCAATTTTCCACAGATGTTACAAGTATCAAATTCGTGACAATCCTAATGATCATCATGGAGCTGACAAATTCCCTTCCCTATGTTCCAACTCTGTGAGCTAAATTACCACCGTACTATATGACATTTGCTCAGACATGCTATGTAACAGAACTCACAAAATTACCCAAAAAGATGCATAAATCGATGTATTTATACATATCACTGCAGTACTGCACACAGTACATGCTTGCCCCTATGCTAGCAGAAAAACATCTTCACAAACTTTTGTGAATATGGTGAATTTGAGGCTCTCAAGGCAGTTAACTATGAATAATAGTCTTCTGGATTGTAACACCACGTACTTTGGAGGGAGCCCTCTGTTCCTCCAAAACATCAGCTCTCTTCAAACAGAACATCCTAGCATACTTAAAAAGCAGAAAATAAAAAAAATAATGGCACTAAGAAATCTCTAAATGCAAAGTGGCGCATTTTCCAATATTGAATACAATTATGTTTTCTTAATGCATAAGCAACTGGTGGCTTCTCAAAGGCTCAGCTCTATGAAGTTGGTGAATTCATTCTATCTCAACATGCTGTATCATTTCTGCCAGCATTTGCTAAATGTCAGATCAATTATCTATCCATGATTCATCAAGGCAAAGAAACTTTGGTATCTTCTTTCATCTTCAAACAGTTTTTTGGGTGAACCCCATTCCTCTGAGAACTCTTTACGTAACGAGGAGGCATTTCGCTTCCATTCAGCTTTTCTCTTAACACAGAGAGAAATGTATGCACTGTAGGCATGATTACTGTCTTCACAATACACAATTCCTTGGTCATGTTCAGAAGTACCCTCCTGTCAGAGTCATTCAAGTTAATCTTTCAGTACTGAGAGTCACTATCTTGTAATAAAGTTCAAGCAAAAATAATTATATGAATATGTTAAAGTTGTAAATATTCATTAAAAAAGACTCGGGTGGCGTCTGATAGCAGACAGACATCATGGTTGTCCTTTAAGGACTTTTTATTCAGTTCAGGAATTTCAAAACAAATTTATTTGATTATGATCTATGTAATTTTTCTGTGGGTTGTTTCAGGTTCATCCAGTGGTTAGTTGGATGCTTTCTGATTCAGAAAACAGATCTAGGGCTTTTGCAGTATATTAGAGTACTTATTGTGTTCCTTTGTTGACTCCATAAGCTAATTATTTCTTTTCTACTAATCACAACACCTATAAAGTGGGAAGTTATTTTCCTCTCTCTGCTACAAATTACTTTATCACTTGTGCGCAGTGGTGTTTACATACATGTGCACATTACTGGTCCTTCACTGTACAATATAGGAAAGTAATTCTGGATGGCAGAACTTGCCACAGCATATACAGAATGTGTCGCACCAATCTCCCTCCTTCTATTCCTACAGGTGCAATGATAATTGATGCAGGTAGAACAGACTCCATTCTAATACGTAAATTCTGAAATACAACAGCCACCAACATTTTCTGACATGGACTGCCCCATTATATATTTGATCTCCACACAGACACACCTATTACTTGTGAAAACAAATACAAGATGAAATGTTTATCTACAAGCATCCTATCCAATGGATACCAAGGGCTCTTTCCTTAGGGGGTAAAGCAGCCAGGGCATGAAACTGACCTATCACCTCTATCCAGGGCTGAGGTCAAGAATGGAGGAGCTGCATCTCCACTCCCTAGTATGTCTTCATGGCATGGTGCCTAAATAATTAAGCATAGGTACAACTTATGGTGTCAAAGTCTCCATCTTACAAAGAAAAATAATATTTACATGGTTTAATATTCATACATGTGAATGATATATTATCTTTCTACAGTACACTGCTATAAAGATTCAAGTATTATTCTTTAGGAAAAGCTGGTATGTTTGCAACTTAATAGTTTAAAAGGGAGGACCATTTTCCAAAGCCTATAGCCTCATACACAAAAATTATGCTAAGTTTTTTTTTTTGTATACAGAATGAAATTCCCCAAAGAGTTTGTTAAGACAACTTGTAACAAGATGGCAGTTAGGTATAGTATTCCACTATTGGAAAATGCTACAGTCCACAATCAAGAAATGAGGAGCTTCAAGGCCAAGTCAAAAATTGTTCCAACATTTGCAGAACCCCACCCACATCAGTGAAGGCAAACATGTTGCACAATTTCTCACTTCAACACACTAAACATTTAAATCTGTTACATCAATATGGTGCTCTGACCACTGTATTCATTTCTTTGTTAATATCACAGTACCTTAGTAATAAATTTGTTCTGGCATGTTATTTATTTAAAAATGGCAAAATCTTATGCTTACTTTTGAATTACATATTATTCACTGCACTGGTAAAATATACCAGCCACATTTGCTGGCAGTAGCACAACACAGGTTTCATTTGAACCGCATTCGTACTACAGAAACTGCAACCCAAGTATGTACAGTCCTGATAACTACTGCTGCTATTACTTGTACTATGGGATGTAACACGTACGTACTTAGATCTAAAACTATGGAAGCAATAATGTCTTTGCCAAACCCTTCTACAAATACCTCTTCCTGTATCCCTCCATGCTTCTTACATCTTTTCCTAAAGTTATGACAGCAGGCAACTGACAGCATGTGCTTACCAAAGCAAAGCTGATGACACTGCTCTGTTGAACCTGCAGCAAGATCATGAAAAATCCAATTTCTTGATGCTGACTATAACTTAAATTTGGCAGCTGGAAAATGTTGATTAATACAGTCACTCTGTGGACCAAAATGAAGAAAATGACATGGAAACAAGAGAAAATAGTGTAGGTTATTATTTATACCAAGCTGGAATCCAAGATTTGACGATTCAGTTAACATTTATCCTAACTGGAAAGCTCACTGTAATTAGACCCCAAGATCCTGGATCCTGCTGTCATGAATATCACCTAACGGTGTATCAAACCTCTCATCAGCCTTCTTTTCTCCCACCACTGGACTTCTTACTATTGGCTACCGAAACCTACTAACACCAATTATTATGCAAGATTTCTGATTCTCACAATGGTGACTAAGATTACTGCCTTCTGGGGTATGACATCATTTAGTCTGCTATTTGGTACATAGGTAGCAATGTCCTGGAGGAACCTGTTGCCTCCACCTTCAAGGCAGGAAGATAGCAAGTTTTTCCAAAATGTTGGTACCTATCTACCAAACTATATGGCATCACAGCCCTGAAAAAAAGTAGTCTTCACCAATTAGCATATTCACAAGCTTCCACTTTCTACCCCTATAAAATCAACTGCACTTAACTGACAGTATCATGTCTTCAGCTCTTCAGTCTTGCCTCAATTTTCATCAAACATTTGTTGTAATAATTCTTACATAATCAAACTGTGGGATGTAAACTTATACACTTTAAGGACACTTGCTTTAGTAAGTAGTCTTACCTTTCTCAACAACCCAATTTTCAATTGTCACCTATATTACCATATTCATCTACAACAGCACACTGGTGTGGTATATCTTAAAACAGTCGTCAACATGCAGGGCAATTTTGCACTGTTCACATTCATAACAAGTTTCTTTACGAACTCCACGAGTGCTACACACTTTACAACGTCTTGAAGGAGCTGCCTTCTTGTTGGTTGGTGGTATTTTTGAAGGGAAATGGGCCCATTGCATGCTTTGGAGCCTGAGAGGTTTGTTTCCTTGGCTAAGGCAACCCCTAGTGGGATAACTTGGTAATTTGATCTTCAAGAGCATTTCTTCCGCTATGTTGACCCTGAAGGATGTGTATCTTTCTCTCTTCTTTTGAGGATTTAAAGCACGGTGGATAATGCTGGCATTTAGCATTGTCATATCGAGCAGGTAAAAGTATAACTTCTTGTAGCCTTGACAGTACCTTCTCACTACTGGAAATGATCCCAACTGTTGATCATGAGCATAGACTCCACCCATAACAGAGATGTACTCCACAACGCAATTTGGTTTCAGCATGACACCTCCATCTTGTCCATGTGTTTCTTCCATATCCGGTCGCTCATGTTTTGTACTCAGCATGTGTACATCCTTTTTGTGTCTCCACTTGACAGCAAGGATTCCATTCGAGGAAGCAAATGTCAGTTCTCCCCTCTCAAGTTTAATGTCTTTCCAAATTGCAGGCATAAATTTCCTCCTTGCCCATACAGTACCGATGGCATGAGTGTCTCTGTCCAGCAGGTATTTGAACAGCGAAGGTGAAGAGCACCAAATGTCCATGTATATTGTTCTTCCTCCTTTCAGTAGTTTTTCACAAAGCTTAAGTACAGTAATCTCACTATCCCACATTTTAGACACCTCATCCACCTCACTTTCTACATCAGTAGCTTTACCTTGATACACCTTAAAATTCCAGCAGTACCCTGTGCTTGTTTCACAAAGTTTGTAAATTTTTAACCCACAAGTCCTTCTTGATGAATTATGTTGAATTTCCCTAAATTTCATAATACTTTCACTAATAGCAATATTTTGGCCAGGTACATACATATTTCTGTACTTCTCTTGTAAGAACTTAATAATAGGTTTTACTTTTCTCAGTCTATCAATTTTGTCAATTTCAGTATCACTAGCGAAGTGCAAGTACCTATTGATGTCCCTGAAACGTGAAAAGGGCATTGTTTCTCTAAACACTGGAGTTTCCAAAATCTTACGCTTTGTCCAATAATCTTGTAGTGAGGGCTTCTTTACTTGGGACATTAGCACACACAAAGCAAAATGTGCCTTCAGTTCATCTGTAGTAACTGGGAACCACTTAGTTTCAGTACCTGGCTTAATGTCATGCAATGAAAGTTCTGCATGGATGTTCGTTTCTCTTGCAATATGAATCCAAAATTCTTCTGTCAGAAATTTTTCTAAAACATTAATCTCGCTAGGATTTCGTTCAAACTGCCTCTCAATTCTTTCACTTACCCCACTTACTGCAGAAACTATAATATTTTTTGGACTATTACATACATTTTTCCATTTCCAATCACCATTATCAATTCTGACATGCTTTGCCCAGCTGTCTCTCAAATGAACTTCATTCTCATTTCCTTCGCCTTCTACTGGATTAGCATCACTATCGCCACCTCCAGACTGTACTTCTAGAAATTCGCTGTTGCTGTCTTCCAAAAAATGTAATACATCAACTTCCTGCAGTGAAAAATTTGCTGCTCCATTACGTCCCTCCATTTCATTAGAAGCTCGCGCACAACTAGAAACATGAATGTAAAGAACATTTACAAAGTGATATGCCAACAAGTGCTGTTAATATCTGGCATCATGAAATATCATTAGACAGTAAGAGAACTTGACAGAATAATGTGAGCTGCAATGAATATAGCAGTCACCGAATGTTGGTTAATTTAGTCTTAATGACAGTCCTGCTACGGCCATTACATGCCAATAATTTTTACGCAGCTATGAACAGAAACCAGGAAGAACTATAAGATTTATTTTCCTGATAAATACAGTGATCATCTATTTAATTGGAGGGTTCCATAAAACCATGAAACACTATACCAAGTTGGTCTTTTCATTTTGACCCCACAATACAAAACTGAAAAATAACCAACTAACTTCATGGAGCTGAGCCCTTCTTGAGAGGTTGCCAGTTCTGCAGCTATTCAAGAACTCACCAATATTTTAAGGAACCCAGAGGTTCATTGCAGTGTTCACAAGAACCATCCACTGGTTCCCACCCTGAGGCAGATCAATCCAGTCCATACCACCCCACTGTACCTCTCTAAAATATATTATAATATTATCCAAGCACCAATGTCTTGGTCTTACTAGTGGTCTCTTTCCTCCTGGCTGTCCCACCAATATCTTATATGCATTCCTTTTTTGCCCCATTCGTGTTACATGCACTGCTCATCTCATCCTCCTTGACTCGATCATTCTAATTATAACTGGCAATGCGTATAAGATATTAGGCTCCTCATTATACAGTTTTCTCTAACCTGTCACTTCATTTCTCTTCGGTCCAAATATTCTCAGCACCCTGTTCTGAAACACCCGCAGTCTATGCTCCTTCCTTAATGTCAGAGACCAAGTTTCACACAAACATACAGAACCACAGGCAAAATTATAGTTTTGTATATTCTATATTTATGTTTTTAACAGCAGACGAGAAGACAGAAGGTTCTGGAATGAATGGTAGCAATCATTACCCGAGTTCAATTTCCTCTTAATTTCCTCCTGAATCAAATTTTGATTTTTTACTGTTGTTTCCAAATGTATGAACTGCGCCACATTTTCAAATCCATGATTTATTTAATCCGTCTTGCAGTGCATACACTCATTTAACTCCTTCTCTCCCTCGCACTACATGTTTCGGCATAATAATGCCATCTTCAGGTGCTTACTTATCCACGTCAAACCAGTTCATTGCATGCCATGTTCACACATTAAAATAACTAAAATATGTATCTATCATATACATTGTCAAANTGAACTGGTTTGACGTGGATAAGTAAGCACCTGAAGATGGCATTATTATGCCGAAACATGTAGTGCGAGGGAGAGAAGGAGTTAAATGAGTGTATGCACTGCAAGACGGATTAAATAAATCATGGACTTAAATCAGTGCAACAGGACGCTAAAATATAACATTTTCAAAGCAACTGTTAGCTATCTCTATGTTATGATTTTGCTCTGTTTTCTAGTGACAAGACAGTAATATATACTTAGCTTTCTCTGCATTTACTTCTAGACCAACCTCCTTAATAGGATCATTTGAAGTTTCTGTTTCCTTCTTTACGATATCTACAAGGGAAAGTCAGAAATTATCCGCACTTTTGCCATAACACATCTTTAGGTTTGTCACACTACCTTCTGCGCATGCATGTTTTAGAGTTTATACTACTGTGGTCATGTGAACGAACTTTGACCTTGATTGGGTCATTTTCCTTGATCCTGTGACAGTGTAAACATGGCCGCTCCGCTAGCAGTGTGCACCAAGGAGGAACAAAGAACAGTGATCCCATTACTCTGGTTGAAAGGTGTGTCACGGGCTGAAATTCATCAGATGCTTTCAACACAATACGGGAACAGTGCTCTACAGCGTAGAAGTGTGTATGAGTGGATCGAGAAATTTAAAAGGTGCCGGACAAGAAATTCAAGACTCAATCTTCCGCGGGAATGGTGATGCTAACCGTCTTTTGGGACTCAAAAGGGCCTATACTGAAAGACTACCTGGAAAAAGGCTGTACGATCAACAATGCAAGATACAGTGATTTGCTGGCCAACAATTCGCACCAAATGCCGAGGCCTATTGTCAAAGAAAGTGTTGTTGTTGCATGACAGTGCACACCCACACATGGCCAGCCAGGCCACTGAAGCCACTAACCATTTGCGTTTCGAGGTGCTGGAACACCCTGCCTACAGCGCAGATCTTGTCCCTTTTACTATCACCTCTTTGGACTGCTCAAAGATGCTGTTGATTTTCCACGGCCAAAGAAGCGGTGCATAAATGGTTGCGCGACCAACCGAAAACCTTCTCCTTGTAGGGAATACGAAAGCTTGTGGACCGCTGGTTCAAGTGCATCAAAAAGGAAGGAGACTGTGTAGAAAAATAATGTACTTGTTCAACCCCTACTTTTGTATATATAAATTGGAAAAACAAGAGTGCGGATAATTTTCACTTCCCTACGTATGTTATCACGCAGCATATTCACATCATCAGCATAGACCAACAGCTGATGTGTCCCATTTAATTTCAGTCCCACCTGGTATTCCTGGACCTTCCTAACAGCATATTCTAAAGCACATGTGAAAACCTGTGATGTTAAAGCATCTCCTTGTTTTAGACCATTTTGGATGGGAAAATTATCAGACAAATATTCACCTATTTAGGCTTTGCTATGTGTTTTGTTTAAACACATTTTAGTCAGCCTAACTACTTTCATGGGTATCCCAAATTCTATTAGAATACTGTACAATACTTCCCTCCTAACTGAATCATAGCTTTCTTGAAGTCTATGAATAGCTGATGTACTGTCTCATTGTACTCCCATTTTTTCCTCCAGTATCAGACAAATGTAAAATATCTGATCTGTAGTTAATTTGTTATACTGAAACTCACACTGATGATTCCCAATAATTTCATCTATATATATGGACTTAAACTCTAGAGAAGGATATTGGATAAAATTTGGTATGAAGTTGATAGCAGTGACATCCCATAATTATTATGATTGTAATGGCGCAAAGGTCAGGTACTTGGAGATATAGTTTTTGGGGTAAAATTGGAATAATAGTAGCTAGACTGTAAGATTAAGAAATAGCCATGATGAAACGGCCCAGGAAATTTAGGTCTACAGCGAATTGTAACAGGGAATGCCTGAGTCATTAGAATGCTAACCCGGCAGTGTAATAGCGCTGACATTGAGGAAGGAGCTATATGAAGTGGGTCATAAACACTATGGCAGGAGGAAAACGCTGAGTCTGAGGAGGCGGTAGGCCCGAAAGAGTCAACCCCTTCTCGATGGGCAACCAATGAGGGAGGCCAAAATCACATCAGAATGGGCAGGCAACCTACCCGGAACTCAAAGAATCAGCAAAGAGAGGTTATATAAACCCTAGAAGACTTAATCAAAAAAACCTTTTGCCTTTAGACTTTTGATTGATATTAAGTAACTTGGAGTTCAGGGGAGGCTATCGCCGAGAGAGCGATGGCCGTGAGTGTGCGCTGGTTGCTGATGGCGAGCATCTATTTCCTCATCTCAAGTAAGTGAAACCAACTTCATATAGCCATGAACATTAAGTGTAACAGTGATAATTGTAAAGTGTAAAACCACAGGGAAAGATAGTCTAACTAGATCGACTAGGTTCATTTGAGATACCGCGGCGTAGAATACCCACCAGTAGGGTGACAGGAGGTAGAACCAAGGATGACTGCAGGTTCATTATCCAGTGTAGTACAACCGACGAACGTCGGTAAGAGTGCATATAGATGTATATAGTGACACCGAGAAATAGAATAGAATAGACATGCGTGTGAGTTTACTTTAACCTAGCAATTCCTTAAGAGTTACCCTCTTCCTTGACGACTCCAGGACCTCCCAACGCTCCGGCGAATTACGATTTAAGCCAGGACAGTGACGCAAGCTATGATAAGTTTACTAGATTTCTTGAAAATAACAAGATGGTGGCAGCATACTAAACAGGTTGACAGAGCGGGATATTTCCACGCCCTCTGTCACCACGGCATAAGAGAGGTGTAGCGGCGGCTTAAGAGAGGTACAGTGGCGGAAGCGGTGGAGGTACCTTCACGCCCCCCTTCACGCCATAACAATGATCAGTATCATTACCCTTCTTGTGAGCTGACACAATAACAAACTCCTTCCACTGATCAGGCAAGTCTTCCTTATTCAAAATAGAATTAATTAGCTTATGGATTTCAGAATGAATATAAGGTCCGGCAAGGAAACTTGATGGTTTCTAAATTAGTATAATAGTAGAAACATCAGGTTTCCTTGTCAGACCCTGTACTTCACCCCCTAGTTGAATCAAGTCTGCTGGAATCTGATCACTACCTGGAGATTTAAGTCTTTTTCCTGGCTGGGTGGCGGCTCTTTCCAAGGGAGTGAAAGTAGCCAGAGTATAAAATGGGCAATTCACTTCTGTATGATTCCAAGGCTATGATTATACTGTCACACTCCATGTGTCTTCACAGTATAGTGCAAAGACAAAAGGACATAACA
Source organism: Cryptotermes secundus (assembly GCF_002891405.2). NCBI lineage: Eukaryota > Metazoa > Arthropoda > Insecta > Blattodea > Kalotermitidae > Cryptotermes > Cryptotermes secundus. The sequence continues at coordinate 296,395 of NW_019720605.1, forward strand.
GCCTCAAGAACTGAACATGAAACAGGAAATCAGTGAAGTATTCTGGGAGGAACACAAAAAGAGACAATCTTTTCTTCATTGTAAATTTTAGGCACTTAACTGACCTTTCGGCTTTCAATCCCTCAGGACTTGATCCATCTTCTACACTTCTACCTCTTGTTGTCTCCCTTTTACAAGCTGTAACATTCTAATGGAAATAAATTATTCATCTACTGTGGTTCTATATTTGTAACTGAAAGTGTAATAAATTTCAGATTTTAAAAGCAGTGGTGTATAAACTCTGTACATCCAATACAGAAAAAGTCTGTTTCAGGAACACTTCATAATTTAAATCTTAACACAGTTAATAGCAATAAAAATCTCTGACTTGCAGTCTTATTTTTGTGTGTGGGTGGTGTGCCAATGTAGGATAACCATTTCTTTGCAAAATTTGTTAATGAGGAGTAAATTTATTATTTTAACATAAGGACATGGATATTACAAACATGTTCAGGTAACCATAAAAGGAATAATGTAGAACAACCACTATGAACATGTATTCAAGAATATAATCACTGAAAACCAGAAATACAAACACAATAAGGTACAGCAAATTTGGCACAGCTGACCCACAACAAAAGAGAAATTACATTTACATGTCTCAGAAAAGAAGTAAGGGGAATAACAAATGATTCAAAGATACCAACATAATATGGCATACAAAACAACCAACACAAATGCAGATCTTGTGTGAACGTTTCGGTGGAACGTATCGCCTCCATCTTCAGGGTAAAAAACATCGAGGCAGGAATCAGTGTGAGCATGTGGCTGCAGACTGAGTTACCAGTCAGAAAACACCCAGCTATATAAGAATAGGGAGGGAGAATGGGCCATACAGGAAATCTAGAGAGGAGAGGGGATCTGCATGGCGCCACATACCAGAAGACGGCATTCTTCATATAAAAAAAAGTTTACAATTACTACTTGTGCATGTTACTTGTAAAAGACGGCATTGAGCAATGGCCTCAATTCCTCATTCAATAAAAAGTATGAATGGAAAGGAATACAGGACTTCTTTCCCTTGTTATTTAAGGACACTAGAGGCTAGATAAGTGTTGGAAAGGAATAAACAGGGTGACCAATAATTTTGAAGGAAGCAGTTATGGCCTAAATGAGAGACTATCCCAGCACTTACACAGAGGGACTGAGGAAACCCACAAAAAAAACTGTTAGGACAGCAAGTGTCCCAGCTCAGATTCAAACCAAGCACCTACCAAATACAAGTCTATGAGGATTGCTGTCAGACCAATCTGTTTGATAATACAGGAGAAGGTAGGGGAAGTGAATGGTATGATAGCTTATATAACAAAAGAAGAAACTTCCTGCTGGATTCTCAATGGATGTTACATCATTTACATCATATACATATGTTTTTCTGAAAACGTAATATTTTCAGATGTCTCACCACACACTCAAGTACATACTATATCTGATACTCTTAATAAATGGGAGTTTATGGATGCATGAACAGCATAAGAATTTGACCATGCATAAAAGGCTAACAGCGCAGGTGTAAGGTTATGCAAATTTAGGTATAAGTGGCAAAATATGGAAGCAATGTAAGTGACATGAATTTTTGTTCTTTGGGGAGGTAGAGGATAAAGTGATCCCTTCAACTATACATCACCTGATTAAAATGTCCTCTTAATCACAACATTTTGTCTGACACATATGCTGTGACTTCACTGCTTTTCTTACCTGGACTTCACACCACGTAACTGGAAATGCATCCTGACTTTGGTGTGTTGCTGCAGCTTTGCTGTATCTGAACAGTAAAGGGTCTGTTTCATTTGACACTACCTCCATATTTACTAGGGGTTCTTCATTCATGTTGACCTATAGGAGAAACAAACAACAAAACAAACTCCACGGTTTTAGTCTGAGAGCAAACTATACCTACCCGTAGGAGAAAGGCATAAAAAAACCTCACTTTGACTTTACTTATTCTACATGCATTAAACTACTGGAAATTCCAAGACAATCAGAAGTTAAAACAGCATGGTTTAAAGCTTCTCCACAAATTTTCTGCATTCTACGTATATAATTACTTTTGTCTTTGATATGGTTTAAGTTAAAGAGAGATGTTACCTTAAAAAGGTAAAAAAATGTAAAGCTATCCCACTAACTGGCTGTAAAGGCCCACAGGGTTGTGAGATGTCGAAGTGCCCACATTTTCCTTAGACAATCGGCTCAAAGATGGCAGTAAGTTTGTCAGCCTTATGCGCCGGCCGCCCTTTACCCCCCAGGAAGATTCCTGGTACTCATATCTGTCAGCGGCTGAGTTGGCCCCAGGGCCATAGTGCAGCTAGGAGGATTAGGTCAATTGAAAAAATCCACTTCATTGCAACTTGAACCTGACCTTCTGGCTTGTAGCATAGTGCCTCAACTAACTATGCTACCGCGTGGCCCGACCTTAATATCACTATTTTGGAGGGGGTATAACCATCTACCCTTAATAAAGGAACACCAAGAAAAGGCAAAGAAACACAAATTCTAAGAGTAATTATGTTTTGTAACAAATTTGCTTCACTCAACTGAAAATGGAATTATTGTAAGTATTTACATATTTAAAACCCCTCTTCCAATTTTCAATAATTTAATATTTTACAAATCATCTGATACGAAAACATTTCCAATTCCATACCTTAGAAGCAAACAGTAACCTTTCCTAATATTATTATGACAAAATCCATAGAAAAAGATTTAATTACTGGTACATCCTACCAGTGACCTAGGCAGTTTGGGATTTTAAGTCAACAGAAGCTTCAGTTTAGAATATGAGTAAAAGTACAGCCTGGCAATTTGAATTCTGTATCATAAAAATGCTTGCAAGTTATGAATGCCTCTAAGGTATAAATTTGCAATTCTAAACATACCTCACTCTCTGCTCTTCCAAAATCCTCTTGTTTAATGTAAGTGCACTCAAAGCCACTGAACACCGACAATGGGGAAGTCATATCAGATGTTGCCTTCTCTTCTGATTTATCCTTTCTGTGCTGTGAGGAGCAGATAAAAAGAAACGACTAACAATCAACAAAAAAGCATAAACTGGATTTAGTAAACTTGTTCTATTTTACCAATCTATATTAACCACACTTCTTTCAACGGAACAGTGTGTGTGTGTGTGTGTGTGTGTGTGTGTGTGTGTGTGTGTGCGCGCGTGTGCGTGTGTGTGTGGGCATGCACATGAATGAAAGAGAGAGGTGATGAGCCATTCCTCCGCATGATCTGTAGATCTGTATACAGGCTTCTTCCTAATTATCCCAATTCAAGAATACTGTTCTTACATACCCATGCCTGTGGTGAAGAAATGTGATCTGGGACAGCTCCATCTGACAGCTTGGTGCTTCATGAGCCCTAGTTTAATCCAGATGCACAGAGCATCACAAAGAATGAGTAACAACAGATAACTTTCCTGATGGTCACAATTCTTCAGGAAAAATAATGTGATGATCCCTGTCACATTTTCTGTCTAAACAGCAGTACAGTGACATATGTGATGGCCCTGGAGCCCAAATCTGTGGGGCGCTACTGTCCTCAAACACTTTCACATTCAAATTAATTCACTAATTAAGTCATTAATAAAATGCAATTAAAAGCAGAAATGAATTGAACGCACCTCTTCATATCATACTATGAATATATTCTCTCCAGTTAACAATCCAATCTCACATTTGTATGCAGGAATAGTACACCCCTGTTCATGTGTGCACAAATTATCTGCTTTGTGACTTATCCATGTACCTTCAGGAGCATTCACAACTCTGCAGAAAGCCCATTAAGTTCCCTCAGTCTAGATGTGAAACTTGGTCTCTGACATTGAAGAAAAAACACACCCTGAGGATGTTTGAAAACAAAGTGCTGAGGAGACTATTTGGACCAAATACAGATGAAGTGCTAGGAGGCTCGAAAAAACTGCATAATGAGGAGCTCCATAACTTGTACTCTTTGTCAAGTATAAGTACCTACCTACCTACCTACCTACCTCTCGGCAATACAGCCCTGGGTGAGCCTTGGCCTCCTCTACAACCAGTCTTCAATGCTCTCTATCCCCCATCTCCTCTATCCACCCTTTCAGCCAAGTATAATTAGAATTAGCACATCATGTACAATGAGCCATGTACCTGCATAGGGAAAAAAAGGAATGCATATACAAATTTTGTGGGAAATTCAGAAGGAAAGAGACCACTAGGAAGACCTATGCATAGGTAGGAAGATAATATTAAAATGGATCTTGGAGAGAGAGGATGGCGTCATATGGACTGGATTTGTCTGGCTCAGGATAACGGCCAGTGGAGGGCTCTTGTGAACATGGTACTGAATCTTTGGTTTACATAAAATTTTGAGAAATTCCTGAGTAGTTGAATGACTGTCCGCTTCTCAAGAAGGACTCAGCTCCACAGCGTTAGTATGTATGTACGCGTCAAATAACTTGAGAACAAATGATTCAACTTTCATGAAATTTGATATTGCAGAATTTTTAAAAATTATCAATTCATTTCAACTTACACTTAGATTGAGCAATTTTAAAGAGCATCTTATATGAAGGGGCACTGGGATTGAATAGTCAGTATAACAACTGGCTATAGGCTGGACAACCGAGTGGGTCAAAAATTTTCTCTTCTCCACGCAGTCCAGACCGGCTCTGGGGTCTATCCAATGGGTACCGGAGGCATGAAGTTGACAACTCACTTCCAACCACTTTCCCATACACCTTCATGGCATAGTGCTTAATTAGTTAAGCAAAGGGACCTTACCTTACATGAAGACCTACATGTACTTCTTCAAGTATCCCAAGGATAACTCACCAGATGCTTAGCAAAGCAAAAAATGTTCAAACAAAAGGTGCACAGGAAAATTAATCATATACCTGTATTTCACCTCCAATAAGCTTTTTCCATGAGTCTTTTGGCTTCTGAGATAACTGAAAAAATCAGATGCTATGCATACATTTCTAAATTTCTATATTCAGTAATAACCACAGTCTCCTAATCATAGTTGTCTGGGTTTTTCAATTGTGTTTCTTTCTCCCTTCATTAGCATCAACAATCAGGAGCACCACAGAAAATTATAAATGGAATAAACTTTGACAACTTTTTTTTAAATATTTATTGAGCTCTATTTACCACTTTCAATTCTCAACCTTACTTACTTACTTACTTACTTACTTACTCATGGAGCTAAGCCCTTCTGGAGGAGCCACCAATTCTGCAGCTACTCAAGAATTCCCCAGCATTTTATGGAACCCAAAGGTTCATAACCGTGTTCACAAGAGCCCTCCACTGGTCCCTATCCTGAGCCAGATCAATCCTATCCAGCCCATCCTGTCTCTCTAAGGTCCATTCTAATATTGTCCACCCACCTATGCCTTGGTCTCCCCAGTGGTCTCTTTCTTTCTGGCTTTCCCACCAATATCATATACGCATTCGTTTCCCCCCATTCGTGCTACATGCCCTGCCCACCTCATCCTCCTTGACTTGATCATTCTAATTATACTTGGAGAAGAGTACAAATTATGAAGCTCCTCACTGTGCAGTTTTCTCCAACCTCCTGTCACTTCATCTCTCTTCAGTCCAAATATTCTCGACACCCTGTTCTCGAACACCCTCACTCTATGTTCCTCCCTTAATGTCAGAGACCAAGTTTCACACCCATACAGAACCACGGGCAAAATTATAGTTTTGTATATTCTAATTTTTATGTTTTTGGACAGCAGACGAAAAAACAAAAGGTTCTGGACTGAATAGTAGCAAGCATTACCCGAGTTCAATCTCATCTTAATTTCCTCCTGAATCAGGTTTCAATCTGCTATCGTTGTTCCCAAATATCTGAACTGTGCCACATTTTCAAAACATCTGTTTCCTATCTTTATGTCATGATTTTGCCCCTCATTTTGGTGACGAGACAGCAACATATACTTAGTTTTCTCTGTGTTTACTTCTAACCCAACCTCTTTACTTGCGTCAATTAAAGTCTGTGTGTTTTTCTTTATGGTATATACATGGTATATATATATATATATATATATGGTACATTGTCACCCAGTAGATTTAAATCATCGGCATAGGCCAACAGCTGATGTGTGCCATTTAATTTCAGTCCCAGCTGGTTTCCTTGGACCTTCCTAATGGCATATTCTAAAGCAAAGCTGAAAAGAAATAGCGATAAAGCATCTCCTCGTTTTAGACCATTCTGGATAGGAAATTTATCAGACAAATGTTCACCTACACAGACTTTACTATACTTTTCGTTTAAACACATTTTAATCAACCTAACTTGTTCCATGGGTATCCCAAACTCTATCAGAATATTGTACAATACTTCCCTCCTAACTGAATCGTAGGCTTTCTTGAAGTCTATGAATAGCTGATGTACTGTCTCATTGTACCCCCATCTTTTTCTCCAATATCTGACAAATGCAAAAGATCTAATCTGTGGTTGATCTGTTACACCAAACCCCCACACTGATGATCCCCAATAATTTCATTTATATATGGACTTATTGGATAAAATTTTGTATGAAGTTGATAGCACTGATATCCCCCGATAATTACTACAGTCAGTTTTATTACCCTTCTTGTGAACTGGTGCAATAATAGACTCCTTCCACTGTTCAGGCAATTTTTCCTTATGCCAAATAGAAGTAATTAGATTGTGGATCTTAGAACGTAATATTTCGCCTCCTGCTTGAATAAGTTCTGCAGGAATTTGATCACTACCCTGCGATTTAAACAGTTTCAATTTTGCAGTAGCACTTTCAACCTCAAAGGGCTAGGATCAGGTACTAACAGCTCAGCTGTATGGATTTCTGTCTGCCTCACATTACTGACCCTATGTACATTCAATAACTGAGAGAAGTAGTTCTCCACCTGTTCAAAATATTGTGGGAATCTGCAAGCAGATCACCATTCTCATCCTTCACTAAGTTACTGCTAGGTTGGTAACCCCTCTTAAAG
>NW_019720605.1:303775-306932 GCF_002891405.2 Cryptotermes secundus
GTCACCACCATGTAGTAGTCAGTATCACAATCTGCTGCCCTGAATGATTGGACATCAAGTATATTTGAGTGCCGTCTCCTATCTATCAAAATACGGTCTATTTGATGTCCAAGTAAATTTATGACTGTTACGATGTGGGAACACCGTACTTTTGACAGTAAGATTTTTTGATGTAGCAAAGTTTACTACTCTAACTCCATATTAATTTTTAAGCTAAAATTGCCTGTACTTATGTATGTAACCTTTTGACATGTTCTGTATCCAAAGGTACTAACCTGCTTAGGATTTATAGAATGTAAATAAATTCAATTCAATTCAATTATCATTACTAATTTCATGCAAACTCTCATTCCCAATCGTTGGTTTCAAAATGTCTTTATGTCATCAATTTTATCTTCTGTTACTGAATGAAAACTCACCTCACTTTTAATTGTCAAACTTTTGTTTTTCACAGTACCTTCAGCAAACAAACAAAGAGAACCAGCTCCAGCTTCCAATGCTCTCTCGCAGAATCATATCCACGGAGCTACAGGAAGGAGGCATGTGGCAAAATACAGCAGCTCTTCAAAATATACAGTGCAGTGCTACCAGAAGTGTTTTCTAACCACCCGTTTGTGGGACAGTACAAGTTTGTGATCACAATCATTGTAGTTCAGGAACATGTAATATGTTACAAAAACTCTTGAACAGTTTCAAGTAACTGGAAAGTGCCAATGAAAATCTTGACTAAAAAATCAACAAGCATGCCTGAAACAGAAGAATCTACAGTCTTCTCTCTAGTACTGTCAGAATAAATACTTACAATAAACAGGAGGGAAGTAATAGGTCTGGCAGCATTTAATTGTGGTTACAATAACATCTTAATCTCTTATCACCCATAATTTTCACACAAATCAGAAACTTATGAAATACGTGATGACTTAATGATTCTTTACATAATATCAATGCTTGCAGAAAGCTTTAACTGAAAATTTGAAAAGATATTGAACTTCCAAACTTGATCTTACCAACAGAATTTGTTGATGGTACCCTTTCTAACAGTATCAAATAATCACATTCACTATCTGGAAAACATCAAGTCCAGAATCATGAAGAGTCAGCTTTGACAGAAATGTCAGGCCTTTAAAAAGAAAACCCCTCACAGAGGATTCTGAATAATAAATAACAAATAAACTGAAAGAAATAAGAAACATACTGAGGGACCTGCACCAAATAATCTTCTGCTTAATACCAACAACAATTTGTCAATGTACATGGACAATGCCTTATATCAAATGCACAGACCTTAAGTCAGCCTGAATCTACTACTACTGTTACTGTTATTTCTACCGCATTTGTCTATTTCCATCATATTATTATATTTACTTTTATCTCAGTAATGTTTCTGACCAAGTTCCACATGCCTTGCTCTTCCACCGGCTTAAGAAGTCGTCTAATTTTTTATGCAAACCTGGCATTTACCTGGAAGTACTGCGGCAAATCACAAAACACCTCAGTTGGAATAACCAGTCTCCAGGCAGAGATTTGAACCTGGTGCTCCCACTTATGAAACAAAAACGTTAGCCACTTGACTGCAGCACTGAATGTGTACACAACTGGTTTTTGGCTAATTTTGTCAAACTCTGTATAAAAAAAATGAGTTGTTTCTCTTACTATGGAACAAACATACTCATTTATCAGTTACACTTACTGACTCCCAATGCAAGAACTGTGCCAACTAGAAAGACTATACAATGACTGCAAAGTTTATTTCCATCATCTTGTTGACTTTTTTATTTGTTTGCCATGAAATTGATGGACTTATTTCAAATCACCACCTCTTCCTCTGTGGAATCCCTGACTGGTTAGCTCTAGGCTGGGATATGCATGGAACTCTGTATCTGCTATAGATTCTAGTAAACGTGAACACATACAGGGAAAGTCTGTTACAACAGACTTATTTCACTTTATTTGGCATTATATTAATATATCTGGATGCTTTAATTTTCTGACACTACATTGTATGTGGTGCATTTCTGATGATCCGTTCCTTAGCCTCCATCTAGTGCCGAGGTCAAGAATGACGGAGCTATAACCCCACTCACCCGTGTATTCATGGCATAATGCTAATTACTTAAGCACCGGGCGAACTGTACGTTACTAAACTTGTCCCTCAGTTCTTGAAACTGTCGGTATTTATTCATGTCGACGTTCAGTGTCACCTGTTACTACTGGTGTCTTTAAAAAGGTGTTGATATCTGTAGTAAACCAAGTTTATATTTAAGCGACATTATATAGTCGAAACACCTTCCGACTTTCTGCAGATTCTTCGCCTTCTTAAGCGGAAATTGGCTGCAGAAATGAAAACTACTACACATACAAACAAAAACCGCTACCAGTTCCCACTTCCGTCAATAAACCAAGGCGAATAGCAATAACAGTCACCGATAACAGTAGCATAAACAAACACATCGAACGTGATAGTCATACGAACACACTTTACACGGTTTACACGGACATGAGCCGTGACAATTTGGAGTTGCACGTTTATGATCCGTGGTTGGGTGAACCGTATGATCTGTGTTAATTCGATCCGTGATGTAACCACCAATTTACGGTGAAACGTATACCCGTACAGATCGTGCGGCATTCCAGTACAGCCCCGTGCAACTCCCATGTTATTGGTTGGAAACGTGGCGGCCATGACACCTCGGTGCAAGGCTGCTGCCATCTATGGGCATTTTACACGGAACTAAATTTAAAATGACCTCCTGGGCCGAGAGCACAATCGGTAAGAAGGTATGCTACTTTACCAACTATTTTGAGTGCTCCCCCCTCTGCCCCCTCCAATGCTTTTTTCGCTACTAGCACTAAATACTTTTACAACCACATCTCTTGTACTGCAGTCTCTCTTTCCCTCTGGCTTCCCCACCAATATCCTATATGCATTCCTCGCCTCCCCCATTCGTGCTACATGCACTGCCAACCTCATTGTCCTCGACTAGTGATTTTTTAACAGTGTTCAATATCACTAGTCGAGGACGATGAGGTTGGCAGGGCATGTAGCACGAATGGGGGAAGCGAGGAATGCATATAGGATATTGGTGGGAAAGCCAGAAGGAAAGAGACTCTGCAGTACAACAGATCTGGTTGTAAAAGTATTTACTCCTCGACTAGT
>NW_019720605.1:310203-313049 GCF_002891405.2 Cryptotermes secundus
ATCTGTAATAACATCATGATTATCAGTTAACTTCCCATCAATGTTTAAAAACTGTATATCTGCATTATTAATTTTTCTACCTGTGTCTGATTTTATAATGTCCAAGTGGTTTTCATTTTGTTACTAGAATTAGAAATTGATTTGATTATAATGAAGATTTTTAGCTCCTTTAATAACACTGGCCAAAATATTACAGTATGTTTTATAATAATATTTCAGATCTGGCTCATACCATGCTGAATTCCTGGGAAAACGGAAGAATTTCATTCCAGTATGGTTGCTGGAAGATATGCAACCTGGTGCAAAGCACTTTTTTTTCTTCCCATATCTACTGCAAGAAACAATACAAAAATTATAACAGAATCACAGTACACTCTCACTTTGTTAAGATTCTACGGTCCTTCTTCAGGCTACACCGAAAGATGTTTAAAATACAGAAATACATTTTGGCTGACGTATCATAGTAACACTGACTTCTGTTTGTTTCTAATTTCACTGGGCGTAGTAAGCATAATCCATTCACATAAGTAACACACAGATGTAAATTCATGCGTAAATGTGGACTCTCGTTTCATTACATCAAATCAAAGTCCTTACTTATTAATTAATCTAATTAATTGCACGACATACCTCAATGGCGTACATATACTCCCACAAGCTACGCAGTTTTACTCGTTTTACTGTGGGAACCCCCCGCCAAAGAGCCAAAAATCGTTCAACGGAAATTTAAGATCCTCTGATTGGCTCACACTAACGCGATTCGATTGAATGCGATAGGTGTATAATGATCGATTCCGGTCATTACCAGACTACCTAGTTCATGTAAATGTTCTTAGATGGCTGGTCTGCATGTTTCCCTCTCCCCTATGGGAGTTACACCCCCCTGTTCCAGTATCTAATGCCGAGGTCAACGATACGTGGATCCATACATTCACTCTCCTATACGTCGTCATAGTGTAGTGCTTAATCCGTTAGTTAGTTAGTTATTGGAGAGGGTGGGTTTCCCCATGCACTTAGACCTGTATTGGTCTATTGTGCTTCCCTGTATGATTTCTACCAGTCTCTAGATCCTATCGGTACTGGTGCTTACCATCAGTCCCGCCCAGCCAGCGAGACCGGCTCTACTTAGCTGAGAGGTATCTATAATGCTTCCCCCATCTACCGGAGGTATTAGTGACTGCTGTTGGGCGGGAAACGTTCGTTAATTTGGCTCAGTGACCTCCTTTGGAGATATGAGGTTCTTTTACGTGCCGTAAAGCTACGACACGGGACCCACGGCTTAAAGTCCCTCCCGGACGACTTGTTCCCTGAATTTTTCCGCCCTTAAAAATTCGACGACCTCCGCCGGGTATTTGAACCCGCGTACTATGAGTCATGAGGTGGGAGCGTTACCTCTAGACTACGGAGGCCGCTTACTTAATCAGTTAAGCACAAGGACAACTTTACCGATGAAAATAATTCTTATAAACCAAGAAATGTTTCGGTAATTTGCTAGAGCCATTTGAAGGTGTTCCGCCAACAGAACACTAACATTGGCTCGTAGCATCAGACATCCATTTCCAGTGCACTGCATGTTCTTTCACTGCCATAGTTGCTATTGTAAGCCTGTGCTGAAAATGGACAACTACGCGTTTCGGGAATATGTCGATATGCACTTCATTCTCGGCGAAATCCGTTGTAATGATGCAGCAGCTGTAAGGTTGTACGCAGAGAAATATTCCCAACGTAGACTTCTGAACCCACGTAGGTTTCACAGCACTGGTCGTCGCATCAAAGAGACCGGTACTAATAGCCCTTTTACGGCAGACTGCGGAACACGGAGAAGAGAATGAACAGTTGATGTGGGCGCATATACAGGATGGCCATGCCATCATTCGTCGAATTCAAGCTTCCAAACATGAGGCGCGCAAAACAGTTCTCAATGAAGAACTGATGTACTCATGCCATTTGCAACTGGTACAAACAAGCTTTAAGTCCTACAGATTTTCGTGAAACCCAAGAATTCCAGTTGCTACTTTGACAATGTGGTCAAGATCTTTTCTTTAGCAGCCCTGTACTGTTAACTGCTGAAGCAGGCTTCATGAAGAACAGCACACGAAGCACATTTGGAGTAACGTAAACCCACATAGGACAATTCATCCAGACATCTACCGCGGTTCGTAGTTACAGTTTGGCGTAGTACTGTTGGCGAATGTTTCGTATCATTTTACCTCATAGACTCATTATCGCTCTTACCGACTTTTTTGGAGCACACTTTGCCAGAGTTATTGGATACTGACCCACTGAATATTCAGCGAAATGTGTGGTTCGTGAATGCTGGTGTTCCAGCCCGCCTCCCGGTACTCCGTCAGAATTACAGACCGCCTACACAAGGCGGTGGGTAAGAAGGCAGGGACCAGTATCATGATCAAGTCGTTCAGAAGACCTGCATTTCACCCCTCCCCTTGGGGACGTTTAAAAAATGTTATGTACACTTCAGCAGGGAGTACTACAGAAAAACTGCTGCAGAGCACTCAAAATGGCTGTTCCTCTCTCGCAACACTCCTGGCACTTTTCGACGCGTCCGTCAACCCGTGCATCGTCAGGCCGAAGATTGCTATTACACGCGATCACAAATTTGAGCATCTACTGTAACTATAATAACAAACACCAATTGTCAATAGATTTTCCGTCAAGTGCAACAATATATATTTTAACAATCAAGTTCCTTCCGTCAAATGTGACACTTTTTTAAGTTTTCCACCTCGTCACCACCTGCCTTACATGTTTCGGCTCACCACGGAGCCATCATCAGAGGCATTTATAGTAGAAAAAGAAATCACCAACACACAAAACTTCACTTTGTC